>NW_028241349.1:600000-834879 GCF_964263255.1 Lissotriton vulgaris | reverse complement strand
TATAATGGTGAGGGCCCGGCAGCTCTCACATCAAGAAGACTTTACAAAAACCATACCAAAACAAGTCACGTATTGGCAAAATTAAAAAGCTGACACTAATTTCAGACCTACTGGCCTTTGCCAATGCTTGTTTATTTTTGTGTTTATCATAATCTTATTGAAACTGGTTACACTGATTTTCCAATATGAATATTTTTGGGAAATACTAGCATGCATCAACACATTTTACTAAATGATGCTGCAAAGAAACGGTACCTGAAATTTCACAGTAGTTTAGCAAAATATTTTTTTTTCCTACTTTCATTTTTTTAGGAACATTTTATATTGAAAGCAAAGAGCCATTAACTTGCTCTAAAGCTTCTGCTAATATTTGCATCTAATCAGAGAGCATTCTGGGAGCATTATGCATAGCCTCATATTGCTTAACTTTGAAACCGTGAGTACACCTTTTTATACTGTAACCACTGTCAGTAGTGCAGTCAGAACTTACATTTACTTAGAGCGCTCACCCGGGGGCGTGGCCAAGTGCCGATCATGGTGGACGTGTAGCTCCGGAGCTCCGTCCTTAGCCCGAACTACAAGCTGATTATCCTGCTATCCTGACCTGCAGCCCACCTGCATTCGGTGCCCAAAAGCCCCGGGGGCGACCGGCGTACAGCGGACGGGCGCTGCTCCTCCAAGGCTCACACCGTGAGGGCGCCGGGACCTTGGTGACTGCTGCGGCCTGTGACACAGAGTGAGACCCCGGCCTCGATTTGTGGCCTGTTCGGCCCACCCTCGGTCATTGACTGGCTTTGGAAGGGACCTCAGCCTGGAGATCCGGCGGACGCTTTACCGCGGCATCGAGACATCCTGCGGGGGGCCCCCCGCGCCGCCTGTGACCTTATTACCTCCTGCATCGGCCTTCTGGACACTCGCTGGTCCCCTCTGCTGCGGGACCCGCTGGCCGACCGGGACTCTGGACCCGACACAGCAAATCGCCACGCAACTGCAGCGCCTGAGCCCCGGACCCCCCGCTGGAGTAAAGAACGGGTCCAGTGAGACGCACGGCCCGCCATCGGCACTGCACATGTGAAGTCTGCTCACGGCACAACGCGCCGGGAGGCAGAGGGAAGCCCGGCAGCAAGAAGGCACTGCAGGCGCCATTTTGTTTGCACCCCGGAGCGGGGCCCGGGACATTGGGAACTCGATCTCGGCAATTGGCACACCCGGACACCGGCGCGGACGGACATTCTGCAGTGGGAGTGCGCGAGGCTGTCCACTCCCAAGGTCAGTGTCCACTTGCATTGCGGTATACCTGCGACCTCACGGACTGGAGCTGGGGACATCGGACATACGTGGGGGGAAGGAGACTCGCTCTGTGAAGCCCTGACGCCACACTGCGAACCTAGCGCCTACCGCGATACTGGCCATTGAAGCTGCCTCTACTCGTCGCCTTCCCTGGCCTGTGGACTCCCCCCTGCACCTTGCACAGCCAGGTACTTACCGGCTATCAAGACCACCAACGGAGCCCCACTCCGCCTTGTAACAACACCGCGACCCGCCGACCGCTGTCACCCGGGCACAAACTGGCCTGCAACTCTCCCGGCTGACCCGGAGGCTGCGCCGCAATCACCTGCATTCAGCGGAACCTGGGTACCTCGCTTCTAAGCCCGGCGCCCTTGCGTAGACACTCGCATAAGGGAGACCGGAGATCACGAATACTCCAGCGTCACCCTGCTCACCAGGTCAATGGGTAGACACAGGGGCAGGAACCAGGACTTAGGCGCTCCAGCAGACATGCAGTCCACAGGCTCAGAAGACCCTCTGGCCTCCTCGAACGCGGAAATCATCCCGCCAACGGGAAAAGGATCTCAGGACGCCAAGTTGGACCTAATCCTCAACGAAATACGCGCCACACGCGAAGCGTTAGAATCACGCATAGACAACATGGCGACCGGCCTATCCCTATTGCGGGCCGACCACAACAAGCTGGCGGAGCGAGTCTCGGAGCAGAAGATAGCACTAAATGACCTCATACCCCAACAGACGGAGCATTCCACGAAACTGGAGGCCGTGGAGAAGCAACTCAAACAGCTATGGGACAGGGTGGACGATGCGGAGGGACGAGCCCGCCGCAACAACGTCCGCATCCTTGGTATTCCAGAGCGAAGCGAGGGGAGGGACCCCACCCGATTCGTCCAGGACTGGCTGCGAAAACTGGTGGGCCAGGACGACCTTACGGCCTTATACAGTGTGGAGCGGGCACACAGGATGCCATCGCGCCCCCCGCAACCGGGAGCGCCCCCCCGACCATTGATTGTGCGCCTACTCCATTACAAAGATCGGGACACCGTCTTGAGAGCGGCAAGGGAAAAGGCGCCTATACGCTTCGAAGACAAAAACATATCAGTGTACCCCGACTTCACGCCCACGGTACAGAGAGCCCGGTCCACTTTCCTGGGGGTGAAGCGCAAACTCAGGGACAGAGACATGAAATATGCGCTGTTATTCCCTGCAAGACTCAAGATACTACACGGCAATAAATCCCACTTCTTCGACTCGCCGGAAGAGGCGGAGGAATGGATGGAAGTCACTCTCACCCCTCCGGCCTCCCAAGGCCCACTCGCAGACGACCACAGTGGGGGACACAAAGCGTCACAGGGCCGACGAAACAATCCTTCCACTTCTGGACAACACCCCACGCGAGGCACACAGATGAACGCTCGATCACCCGGGGACCAGACGGCGGGTCCTACTTCATCTACAACATCACGGATGCGATTAACGGAGGAGGCGCTGGCCGCCCACGACGCGAGAGCAACCATGGACGGGGGCACCGTCACCACCGACACCCACACTGAGGTTTCCGGGTCGGTGGACAGCCTACAGCTGTTCCCCAAGATCACGGCCCAGATGGCAGAGGAGTTCTGACTATTGGCATGATTGATCCTCTCCAGGTGGTAAAGTATGAACGGCCCCTCTTCCTCATACATGGTGGGTTGCAGGAGGGCGTACCCCTATCCAGGGCTACCATGCCAAAGCAGACCATCGAGAGACAGTCCACAGAGGCCTGCTTCCCCTGTTTTGAACATGGAACACACTGACTTGTGCCCACGTTGGGCACCCTTGTTTGGCTCCCGAGCCCGTTGGCCTGGGAACCTTTTAGTTCAGGGGTTATATGTTTACAAGGCACTCTCCCCTGGCACCACAACAAACCTAACATGGTCACTTATAAGCTCCGCTCCACCACCGCACACAGATGGCTATGGGACCTCTTGATGTATATCAATTGTGCACCTGGAATGTACGGGGGCTGGGCTCGATACACAAACGCCACAGAATTCTGGCCCAACTTAACCGTAGAGGGACGCAGATAGCTTGTCTGCAAGAGACACATTTGAACAGTGCTGAGACTGTGAAGTTACGCAAAAAATGGAGAGGACAGCTCTTTGCTACCTCCTATTCTGCGTTCTCAAGGGGGGCGGCGATCTGGCTCCGCAACTCTGTCCCCTTCAAGGCATTAGAACAGAAGATTGATAAGGAGGGGCGTTATGTATTTGTGCGGGGTTCACTGGATGGGAATGCCATTGTGTTAGGCTGTGTGTACTCCCCAAACACAGGCCAATCAGAATTCTTGCCTACACTAAATGGGATACTGGCTGACTGGGCTGACCACCAATGGATCATTGGGGGGGATTTCAACGCTGTACTCGATCTTACACTGGATAGGTCACACCCCCCCCTGTTGGCCACTGAGAGCAGAAAACAGGCGGAAGCCCTAGCACGTTGGGCTGAAGGCTGGGACTTGGCAGACGCATGGCGCAGCACACACGCACAGGAGAGGGAATATACCTTTTTCTCCCCGCCCCACCAGCTCCACACGAGAATTGACCATGTCTTCTGCTCCCGCTCCCTGATGACCTCAATTGTACAGGCCCAACACATGGGGAAAACCCTGTCCGACCACAACCCTGTTGAACTCACCTGGCACTGGGGCAAGTTGACGCCCCCAATCCCGACATGGCGACTACCCCCTGACCTGCTTGAAGACACAGTTTTTAGATCGTCCCTTTCCGACACTATAGACACATACTTCACCACAAATGCGAACACAGCCAGCACCCGTCAGATCGAATGGGACGCCTTTAAGGTCTGTCTCAGGGGAGAGGCGATGGCCGCTCGAGTGGGCAGAAAGAAAGAGGTCATCATTCAATTGAAGGAAGTGGAGGGTTCCCTAGCGTCCCTAGAGAGTGAGGCAGCGGGCACCAATGCACATTTCACCCCACTACAGGAGGCCCACATCAGACACGCAGAGCTCCTGGAAGACCTAAGGCTCCTGGATTACAGAGAACACACAAACAGGCAGCATACGGAGGCAGACCGTGCTGGTACCCTTCTGGCCCGGATACTACGTGATTCCCCACCATGCCACCCAATCTTGGAAATTGTGGACCAAACAGGCACTCCAGCTACCACACAAATAGGGATTAATACGGCGTTCAGGGACTACTACACCACACTATACAGCCCCCCCCCGCCCCTGGCGGAGTTCGCCTATGAGACTTTTATGGGGGACCTGGTCCTGCCCCGGCTTACCGACGTGCAAAGCAAAGCCCTACAGCGCAACATCTCACTAGCGGAAATCAGACAGGCGATACGAGCCCTCCCTAGGAACAAGGTCCCAGGGACCGACGGCCTCCCGGCCGAATTCTACACGACGTTCATAGATCTATTGGCCCCACGTTTACATACTCTCTATCTGGAAGCCTTACGAACTGCCTCCCTGCCGCAATCGTCCATGCAGGCGTTGATCACATCTCTCTTAAAGCCAGGTAAAGAAGGGCTCCAGCTGGCCGACTACAGACCCCTATCCCTCCTGAACACTGACTCGAAGATCTTGAGTAAAGTGCTGGCGACGAGACTAATTCAATATATACCCCAGTTGGTCCATCCGGACCAATGTGGTTTTGTGCCGGGCCGGAGCACGGCCATGAATCTCAGACGCTTGGCCCAACTGATGTTGGGAGGCATGGGGGGTACGAGCCAGGAGGGCTGCATCTCACTAGACCTGAGACAGGCGTTCGACTCCCTTAGATGGGACTACATGTTTGCCACACTCTTGAGATTCGGGATACCGCCCGAATTCGTTGCCTGGGTCAGGCTTCTGTACACTCTCCCTACAGCGCGAGTGCGCACTTCTAGACATATTTCGGGTCCTATAGCTATAGCAAGGGGCACCCGGCAGGGCTGCCCGCTCTCCCCTCTCCTATTTATCCTTGCCCTCGAACCTTTGCTGTGCAGTCTTAGGGCGACAGCCCCCCGCCATGGCATCCAGAGACATGGGACGACACACATTGTGTCCGCCTATGCCGACGACATCATACTGTACCTTCGAGACATACGGGGAGATATGAGCCCTATACCCCAATTGTTTGAGGACTTCAGGGAGATCTCAGGCCTTGCTATAAGTGGCCCCAAGTCATATGGGTTCACTTTCAGGAATACAGACTCTTCCACTCCCCTGCCCTTCGCTCCATACGAATTCCAGATGTCAGGTACTACCTTCCGATATCTTGGGATACACATCTACAGGGACGCTGACATGATGATTGACGGCAACCTCGGCAGAACCATGAGAGCGCTGAAAGCGCAAATTCAGTTCTGGCTGACACTGCCCCTCTCTGTTGCTGGCAGAGTGGCCATCTCCAAGATGGTAATGCTCCCTCGCCTAGTTTACCACTTCACCAACCTGCCCTTCCTGATCCCAGCGGCGACGTTTCGGCATCTCGACACACTGCTCACAGAACTTGTGTGGGGACACGGGCGCAGACGTATAGGCCTCGCCAAACTGCAGCTCCCCTCAGCTTCCGGTGGCATGGGCCTCCCAGACTTTAGGGCGTACAACTATGCGTGCCAACTACAATGGCTGGCCTACTGGGTGGCGGGCCGCAACCTTCACGAGCTCAATATGACAGAGAGGGAACATGAAAGAGGGGACATACACAAGTTGCTCCTACCCCATTCGGACATACCGAGACATGCCCCACCACTCCTCCGGCTGGCGGTGTCATACTGGCGGAAGGCAGTGAAATACACTTCCCCCACAACATCTTATGCCCCCACGATCCCGCTTCTGGGCATCCCACTGGGCTCGGGTACACTGACAGCAAACAGACTGACGCAGTGGCAGGACATAGGGGTGTCCCACGTGGGTGACCTGTTCGCGGAGGGACGCCTACTGTCCTTCACAGACTGCAGGGCTGTGCATAGCGTCCCTAGAGGCTCATTCCTATTACATGCAGGCCTCAGACACTATATAACACACACCTGGGCGCCTGAAGGCCAGGAGCCAGCTACCAACCCCCTGATTACAATGCACTACCTCATGGGCACGGGCAGCCACCTGACCAAATGGCTCACTGCTAGCATAAAAGCAGGGAGGGCAACACCACTAACAGCACTCAGGTCAGCATGGGAAGGAGACATTGGTAGGCCACTGAGGGACAAAGAATGGGAACGCATCCTCCAGTTCCCCAAGAAGGTAGCCAGAAACCCCAAGTACAAGTTTATTCAGCTGATGCTGCTGCATAGGGCCTACCTGACCCCACATCGCCTGCATACGATGTTTCCCGACGCGAGCAGCAGCTGCCCCCGGTGCGACGCTGACGACGCATCACTAATACACATGCTCTGGCAATGCCCAAAGTTGGGTCATTACTGGGCCACCGTGGCTGACTCGCTTGAGAGTGCCGGTACCCTATCCCGATCGCTCACCATAGAACACACACTACTAGGATTGGGCCCGTCAACACGCACAAGGACCGTGGCGGCACGTTTCACAGACCTGGCCCTACTACTAGCAAAACGAGCAATCACGATGAGGTGGAAGTCCCCCAGACCCCCTGACCCGGATTTATGGAAAACAGAGGTGATTAGGTGGGGCAAGGCAGAGGGCGAGGCATTGCAGCGAGAGGAACACAGAGGTCTCAGGAAAACACTGATCTCCCTGGACTGGTACACGGTACTGGGGACTTTCGAGACTGGGGGGGTAGAGGAAGGGGGGGACACAGATGACTCGATACAGGCGGGATGATGGGGTCCGGCCCCTTAGGACATTCATGATGTATGGTGCACTGTGCTGGGGTACGGGGACCCTGTACCATTGACAATGCTATGGCCACCAGCCACTGTGTGTGGGGTGAAAAGTGGAATAGTCAGAATCACTGTACTTTACGGAGCAACAGGTGACCAGGATGTAAAAGTCACATTTACTCGCATATGAGGGGAGTGCCAGGAGGGGTTTTACAGGGTGGGGGAGGGAGCGGGTATGTTAGGGGATTGTTCAGTTGCTGTGATTTCAGACGAAAATGGAAAATCAAGGATACTACACGCTTGTGAATACTGAGCAGACTTATGAATGTGACGTACAGATTATTGCTATGCCCGAGTATGTATGTAACTGCTCCAATTACTATGCTAATAAAAAGATTTTCAAAAAAAAAATACTTAGAGCGCTCACCCTAATAATAAAGGCTTTCAATTAATGAACCATAAATACAGTGTTCAATGAAGTCATGTGAACCCATAATGAATCAGGACTTTTGCGAACTAGTTTGAGCTTGAAGGACAATGAGGTGATCATCACCACCCCTCCAATAGACCAATCAGAAGTGAATGTAGCCCCTAATAGTTTCAATTTTGAGTATAGAAAGTTAGTAAAAGGGTATAAAAGGAGCCTGTACTTATGATGTGTGTGGCTTTTATTTTTCGCACCTTTGCTGTCAGCTGAGACGATGTTCTTCTTTATTGTGCAAAGACTTTGAAAATTTTGGACTTTGAACTCTGCTGGGGAAAAGGAACGAGACCGTCGCGGGAATTCTATCTTGGGAGGGATACGTCCGAGGAGGTTAGAGGAATAGACAGTCAGCTTGGGAACCTATCCTGTGATCTGCGGTTCATTTTCTGGTGACCCATTCTCATCATCACCCTATGGACAAGGGGTAATGAGTACTTTCTGTTCTCTATTTTCTTCTTAAATGTATTGAAATATTGCTTAAATGTATTTACCTAGTAAAACTTACTTAATATTAAAATTTCTCGTTAACTGAATTTAGATAAAATCATATGGAAATATAAACTCAAGTGGAGTCAGTCTCTTCCTATGTCCAGCCGCCCGCTCTTTAATTTGATATTTTAGCTGTGATATTACTTATTGGAATTAGCGTGGATATAAATTAGGTACGCTTTTCCTTTCTCCCCGTCACTCCACGATAACTGGCCTCATGCAGGTATTTTTTTTCAATCGAGTCGTGCGCTGAGGTTCCAAGGAGTTCACTTAGCAAGGTCCTTTTATTTTACTATTACCTGAGGAGGACTGTATATCTGTCCTAAAAAATCTTCATCTGAGTCTTTTGTGCAGAGGACACAGCAGTAGATAAGGCGAAACCTTACTTGGCGAGGTATGTTCAGGCATTATTGTCTCCATTGACGCCGAGCCCTTACACGCACCAGAGCACTTTTCTGAAAGCCTGCTGCAGCCGCCACGCCTCGCCGGACCCGCTCCGCGGGTCCCGCTTCGCGGTCTGCAGCCGCCAGCAAGACACAGCAAGGGGCCTCACCTGAACTGACCGGCAGGGCTGCGAGCAAGAGCGGCGGCCTCCAAGGACCAGGAGTCCCCGCGCGCCCTTGTCCAGCTGGGCTGCTCTCCCTGCCGGCCCCGCCCTCTCCTCCTCAGGATTAAGCGGCGTTGTTCCTGACCTCCGGTGGATTGCCTCCATTGACGCCGAGCCCTTACACGCACCAGAGCACTTTTCTGAAAGCCTGCTGCAGCCGCCACGCCTCGCCGGACCCGCTACGCGGGTCCCGCTTCGCGGTCTGCAGCCGCCAGCAAGACACAGCAAGGGGCCTCACCTGAACTGACCGGCAGGGCTGCGAGCAAGAGCGGCGGACTCCAAGGACCAGGAGTCCCCGCGCGCCCTTGTCCAGCTGGGCTGCTCTCCCTGCCGGCCCCGCCCTCTTGGTGGCCAACTACATAGCTATAAAGAGAAAGTATCATTCCCGCAGCGCCGGAGCGAGCGGGGGGGGGGGGCGCCGGGAGAAGCCCGGGACAAGGGCGGGACCGTCTGTGGCCGTCCGAGGCCGACAGAGGCCGGGCCGGGCCCACTCTCTTTGCTCTCCCTGTTATACCATCTTATTCATCAAGGATGAGCAAATTCATGACTGTGGAAGAATGGTACAAATTATTTTATAAAGCAGGAGTGTGGAATTTTTTAAAATATCTACTTGTCCATCGGGCAAGTTGCTTCATAAATCTAATTGTCCTTCAACAAAATCCACTTGTCCCTTTGGTGCCATGTGGTTCGGCAACAAATTATGGCAGCAATCTCATTATATAAGAGCTTATATAGCCTCTCTGATTATGCCAGTGCTCATACCATAGTGGTTCTTGAATGCTGGCAATCCCTTTATGTTGCCACATTTCTACAGATCTACATACTGGGACTGAAGGTAGTGGTAAGCAATGGTTACAGGGTTGGAATGCCCTTTAAGTCTGTGCAAATCTACTAACTTGCATGTTTTAAGGGTTTTCAACAACTCTTATCTAATCTTTTCCAATACTGAGAAATGTTGGAAATTTACTCCTGACAATGGCAGACGTAAACCTTCTTCCAGAGTTGGGAAAAAAGTGGTTGATGGGAAAATGACATTGCAAACACATGGGTTTTCGCATGAGCAAATCTACACATGCATATTTGGTCATGATAAACTGCAGTTCACAAATATTTTCCAGGAGTACATTTCTTGTCCAACTTCTATAAATTCTTGTAAATTCACGAAAGCCATATAGCTACACTTAATGCAAGGACATATACCAAGGGTGCACTTTGAGACTTTCTTTAATTAATATTAGGGCCCCTAATTTGGTCTGGCGTTAACCACAACCTTTTGTGTTTATTAAAATTCTCTCTCCCTCTCTCTGTATCGGCAGGCTTCACTTTGAGTGACGGCATTAAGCTCTTTCACACAGAGTATATTGGCACACAAAGTAGTTTTGTTCAGTGGCAGTAACTAATGTGGCAGTGTGTGCTTTTTTAGACCAATTTCTTTTTTTTGCTTTTACCACTGTTTGTTATAATGGTGAGGGCCCGGCAGCTCTCACATCAAGAAGACTTTACAAAAACCATACCAAAACAAGTCACGTATTGGCAAAATTAAAAAGCTGACACTAATTTCAGACCTACTGGCTTTGCCAATGCTTGTTTATTTTTGTGTTTATCATAATCTTATTGAAACTGGTTACACTGATTTTCCAATATGAATATTTTTGGGAAATACTAGCATGCATCAACACATTTTACTAAATGATGCTGCAAAGAAACGGTACCTGAAATTTCACAGTAGTTTAGCAAAATATTTTTTTTTCCTACTTTCATTTTTTTAGGAACATTTTATATTGAAAGCAAAGAGCCATTAACTTGCTCTAAAGCTTCTGCTAATATTTGCATCTAATCAGAGAGCATTCTGGGAGCATTATGCATAGCCTCATATTGCTTAACTTTGAAACCGTGAGTACACCTTTTTATACTGTAACCACTGTCAGTAGTGCAGTCAGAACTTACATTTACTTAGAGCGCTCACCCGGGGGCGTGGCCAAGTGCCGATCATGGTGGACGTGTAGCTCCGGAGCTCCGTCCTTAGCCCGAACTACAAGCTGATTATCCTGCTATCCTGACCTGCAGCCCACCTGCATTCGGTGCCCAAAAGCCCCGGGGGCGACCGGCGTACAGCGGACGGGCGCTGCTCCTCCAAGGCTCACACCGTGAGGGCGCCGGGACCTTGGTGACTGCTGCGGCCTGTGACACAGAGTGAGACCCCGGCCTCGATTTGTGGCCTGTTCGGCCCACCCTCGGTCATTGACTGGCTTTGGAAGGGACCTCAGCCTGGAGATCCGGCGGACGCTTTACCGCGGCATCGAGACATCCTGCGGGGGGCCCCCCGCGCCGCCTGTGACCTTATTACCTCCTGCATCGGCCTTCTGGACACTCGCTGGTCCCCTCTGCTGCGGGACCCGCTGGCCGACCGGGACTCTGGACCCGACACAGCAAATCGCCACGCAACTGCAGCGCCTGAGCCCCGGACCCCCCGCTGGAGTAAAGAACGGGTCCAGTGAGACGCACGGCCCGCCATCGGCACTGCACATGTGAAGTCTGCTCACGGCACAACGCGCCGGGAGGCAGAGGGAAGCCCGGCAGCAAGAAGGCACTGCAGGCGCCATTTTGTTTGCACCCCGGAGCGGGGCCCGGGACATTGGGAACTCGATCTCGGCAATTGGCACACCCGGACACCGGCGCGGACGGACATTCTGCAGTGGGAGTGCGCGAGGCTGTCCACTCCCAAGGTCAGTGTCCACTTGCATTGCGGTATACCTGCGACCTCACGGACTGGAGCTGGGGACATCGGACATACGTGGGGGGAAGGAGACTCGCTCTGTGAAGCCCTGACGCCACACTGCGAACCTAGCGCCTACCGCGATACTGGCCATTGAAGCTGCCTCTACTCGTCGCCTTCCCTGGCCTGTGGACTCCCCCCTGCACCTTGCACAGCCAGGTACTTACCGGCTATCAAGACCACCAACGGAGCCCCACTCCGCCTTGTAACAACACCGCGACCCGCCGACCGCTGTCACCCGGGCACAAACTGGCCTGCAACTCTCCCGGCTGACCCGGAGGCTGCGCCGCAATCACCTGCATTCAGCGGAACCTGGGTACCTCGCTTCTAAGCCCGGCGCCCTTGCGTAGACACTCGCATAAGGGAGACCGGAGACCACGAATACTCCAGCGTCACCCTGCTCACCAGGTCAATGGGTAGACACAGGGGCAGGAACCAGGACTTAGGCGCTCCAGCAGACATGCAGTCCACAGGCTCAGAAGACCCTCTGGCCTCCTCGAACGCGGAAATCATCCCGCCAACGGGAAAAGGATCTCAGGACGCCAAGTTGGACCTAATCCTCAACGAAATACGCGCCACACGCGAAGCGTTAGAATCACGCATAGACAACATGGCGACCGGCCTATCCCTATTGCGGGCCGACCACAACAAGCTGGCGGAGCGAGTCTCGGAGCAGAAGATAGCACTAAATGACCTCATACCCCAACAGACGGAGCATTCCACGAAACTGGAGGCCGTGGAGAAGCAACTCAAACAGCTATGGGACAGGGTGGACGATGCGGAGGGACGAGCCCGCCGCAACAACGTCCGCATCCTTGGTATTCCAGAGCGAAGCGAGGGGAGGGACCCCACCCGATTCGTCCAGGACTGGCTGCGAAAACTGGTGGGCCAGGACGACCTTACGGCCTTATACAGTGTGGAGCGGGCACACAGGATGCCATTGCGCCCCCCGCAACCGGGAGCGCCCCCCCGACCATTGATTGTGCGCCTACTCCATTACAAAGATCGGGACACCGTCTTGAGAGCGGCAAGGGAAAAGGCGCCTATACGCTTCGAAGACAAAAACATATCAGTGTACCCCGACTTCACGCCCACGGTACAGAGAGCCCGGTCCACTTTCCTGGGGGTGAAGCGCAAACTCAGGGACAGAGACATGAAATATGCGCTGTTATTCCCTGCAAGACTCAAGATACTACACGGCAATAAATCCCACTTCTTCGACTCGCCGGAAGAGGCGGAGGAATGGATGGAAGTCACTCTCACCCCTCCGGCCTCCCAAGGCCCACTCGCAGACGACCACAGTGGGGGACACAAAGCGTCACAGGGCCGACGAAACAATCCTTCCACTTCTGGACAACACCCCACGCGAGGCACACAGATGAACGCTCGATCACCCGGGGACCAGACGGCGGGTCCTACTTCATCTACAACATCACGGATGCGATTAACGGAGGAGGCGCTGGCCGCCCACGACGCGAGAGCAACCATGGACGGGGGCACCGTCACCACCGACACCCACACTGAGGTTTCCGGGTCGGTGGACAGCCTACAGCTGTTCCCCAAGATCACGGCCCAGATGGCAGAGGAGTTCTGACTATTGGCATGATTGATCCTCTCCAGGTGGTAAAGTATGAACGGCCCCTCTTCCTCATACATGGTGGGTTGCAGGAGGGCGTACCCCTATCCAGGGCTACCATGCCAAAGCAGACCATCGAGAGACAGTCCACAGAGGCCTGCTTCCCCTGTTTTGAACATGGAACACACTGACTTGTGCCCACGTTGGGCACCCTTGTTTGGCTCCCGAGCCCGTTGGCCTGGGAACCTTTTAGTTCAGGGGTTATATGTTTACAAGGCACTCTCCCCTGGCACCACAACAAACCTAACATGGTCACTTATAAGCTCCGCTCCACCACCGCACACAGATGGCTATGGGACCTCTTGATGTATATCAATTGTGCACCTGGAATGTACGGGGGCTGGGCTCGATACACAAACGCCACAGAATTCTGGCCCAACTTAACCGTAGAGGGACGCAGATAGCTTGTCTGCAAGAGACACATTTGAACAGTGCTGAGACTGTGAAGTTACGCAAAAAATGGAGAGGACAGCTCTTTGCTACCTCCTATTCTGCGTTCTCAAGGGGGGCGGCGATCTGGCTCCGCAACTCTGTCCCCTTCAAGGCATTAGAACAGAAGATTGATAAGGAGGGGCGTTATGTATTTGTGCGGGGTTCACTGGATGGGAATGCCATTGTGTTAGGCTGTGTGTACTCCCCAAACACAGGCCAATCAGAATTCTTGCCTACACTAAATGGGATACTGGCTGACTGGGCTGACCACCAATGGATCATTGGGGGGGATTTCAACGCTGTACTCGATCTTACACTGGATAGGTCACACCCCCCCCTGTTGGCCACTGAGAGCAGAAAACAGGCGGAAGCCCTAGCACGTTGGGCTGAAGGCTGGGACTTGGCAGACGCATGGCGCAGCACACACGCACAGGAGAGGGAATATACCTTTTTCTCCCCGCCCCACCAGCTCCACACGAGAATTGACCATGTCTTCTGCTCCCGCTCCCTGATGACCTCAATTGTACAGGCCCAACACATGGGGAAAACCCTGTCCGACCACAACCCTGTTGAACTCACCTGGCACTGGGGCAAGTTGACGCCCCCAATCCCGACATGGCGACTACCCCCTGACCTGCTTGAAGACACAGTTTTTAGATCGTCCCTTTCCGACACTATAGACACATACTTCACCACAAATGCGAACACAGCCAGCACCCGTCAGATCGAATGGGACGCCTTTAAGGTCTGTCTCAGGGGAGAGGCGATGGCCGCTCGAGTGGGCAGAAAGAAAGAGGTCATCATTCAATTGAAGGAAGTGGAGGGTTCCCTAGCGTCCCTAGAGAGTGAGGCAGCGGGCACCAATGCACATTTCACCCCACTACAGGAGGCCCACATCAGACACGCAGAGCTCCTGGAAGACCTAAGGCTCCTGGATTACAGAGAACACACAAACAGGCAGCATACGGAGGCAGACCGTGCTGGTACCCTTCTGGCCCGGATACTACGTGATTCCCCACCATGCCACCCAATCTTGGAAATTGTGGACCAAACAGGCACTCCAGCTACCACACAAATAGGGATTAATACGGCGTTCAGGGACTACTACACCACACTATACAGCCCCCCCCCCGCCCCTGGCGGAGTTCGCCTATGAGACTTTTATGGGGGACCTGGTCCTGCCCCGGCTTACCGACGTGCAAAGCAAAGCCCTACAGCGCAACATCTCACTAGCGGAAATCAGACAGGCGATACGAGCCCTCCCTAGGAACAAGGTCCCAGGGACCGACGGCCTCCCGGCCGAATTCTACACGACGTTCATAGATCTATTGGCCCCACGTTTACATACTCTCTATCTGGAAGCCTTACGAACTGCCTCCCTGCCGCAATCGTCCATGCAGGCGTTGATCACATCTCTCTTAAAGCCAGGTAAAGAAGGGCTCCAGCTGGCCGACTACAGACCCCTATCCCTCCTGAACACTGACTCGAAGATCTTGAGTAAAGTGCTGGCGACGAGACTAATTCAATATATACCCCAGTTGGTCCATCCGGACCAATGTGGTTTTGTGCCGGGCCGGAGCACGGCCATGAATCTCAGACGCTTGGCCCAACTGATGTTGGGAGGCATGGGGGGTACGAGCCAGGAGGGCTGCATCTCACTAGACCTGAGACAGGCGTTCGACTCCCTCAGATGGGACTACATGTTTGCCACACTCTTGAGATTCGGGATACCGCCCGAATTCGTTGCCTGGGTCAGGCTTCTGTACACTCTCCCTACAGCGCGAGTGCGCACTTCTAGACATATTTCGGGTCCTATAGCTATAGCAAGGGGCACCCGGCAGGGCTGCCCGCTCTCCCCTCTCCTATTTATCCTTGCCCTCGAACCTTTGCTGTGCAGTCTTAGGGCGACAGCCCCCCGCCATGGCATCCAGAGACATGGGACGACACACATTGTGTCCGCCTATGCCGACGACATCATACTGTACCTTCGAGACATACGGGGAGATATGGGCCCTATACCCCAATTGTTTGAGGACTTCAGGGAGATCTCAGGCCTTGCTATAAGTGGCCCCAAGTCATATGGGTTCACTTTCAGGAATACAGACTCTTCCACTCCCCTGCCCTTCGCTCCATACGAATTCCAGATGTCAGGTACTACCTTCCGATATCTTGGGATACACATCTACAGGGACGCTGACATGATGATTGACGGCAACCTCGGCAGAACCATGAGAGCGCTGAAAGCGCAAATTCAGTTCTGGCTGACACTGCCCCTCTCTGTTGCTGGCAGAGTGGCCATCTCCAAGATGGTAATGCTCCCTCGCCTAGTTTACCACTTCACCAACCTGCCCTTCCTGATCCCAGCGGCGACGTTTCGGCATCTCGACACACTGCTCACAGAACTTGTGTGGGGACACGGGCGCAGACGTATAGGCCTCGCCAAACTGCAGCTCCCCTCAGCTTCCGGTGGCATGGGCCTCCCAGACTTTAGGGCGTACAACTATGCGTGCCAACTACAATGGCTGGCCTACTGGGTGGCGGGCCGCAACCTTCACGAGCTCAATATGACAGAGAGGGAACATGAAAGAGGGGACATACACAAGTTGCTCCTACCCCATTCGGACATACCGAGACATGCCCCACCACTCCTCCGGCTGGCGGTGTCATACTGGCGGAAGGCAGTGAAATACACTTCCCCCACAACATCTTATGCCCCCACGATCCCGCTTCTGGGCATCCCACTGGGCTCGGGTACACTGACAGCAAACAGACTGACGCAGTGGCAGGACATAGGGGTGTCCCACGTGGGTGACCTGTTCGCGGAGGGACGCCTACTGTCCTTCACAGACTGCAGGGCTGTGCATAGCGTCCCTAGAGGCTCATTCCTATTACATGCAGGCCTCAGACACTATATAACACACACCTGGGCGCCTGAAGGCCAGGAGCCAGCTACCAACCCCCTGATTACAATGCACTACCTCATGGGCACGGGCAGCCACCTGACCAAATGGCTCACTGCTAGCATAAAAGCAGGGAGGGCAACACCACTAACAGCACTCAGGTCAGCATGGGAAGGAGACATTGGTAGGCCACTGAGGGACAAAGAATGGGAACGCATCCTCCAGTTCCCCAAGAAGGTAGCCAGAAACCCCAAGTACAAGTTTATTCAGCTGATGCTGCTGCATAGGGCCTACCTGACCCCACATCGCCTGCATACGATGTTTCCCGACGCGAGCAGCAGCTGCCCCCGGTGCGACGCTGACGACGCATCACTAATACACATGCTCTGGCAATGCCCAAAGTTGGGTCATTACTGGGCCACCGTGGCTGACTCGCTTGAGAGTGCCGGTACCCTATCCCGATCGCTCACCATAGAACACACACTACTAGGATTGGGCCCGTCAACACGCACAAGGACCGTGGCGGCACGTTTCACAGACCTGGCCCTACTACTAGCAAAACGAGCAATCACGATGAGGTGGAAGTCCCCCAGACCCCCTGACCCGGATTTATGGAAAACAGAGGTGATTAGGTGGGGCAAGGCAGAGGGCGAGGCATTGCAGCGAGAGGAACACAGAGGTCTCAGGAAAACACTGATCTCCCTGGACTGGTACACGGTACTGGGGACTTTCGAGACTGGGGGGGTAGAGGAAGGGGGGGACACAGATGACTCGATACAGGCGGGATGATGGGGTCCGGCCCCTTAGGACATTCATGATGTATGGTGCACTGTGCTGGGGTACGGGGACCCTGTACCATTGACAATGCTATGGCCACCAGCCACTGTGTGTGGGGTGAAAAGTGGAATAGTCAGAATCACTGTACTTTACGGAGCAACAGGTGACCAGGATGTAAAAGTCACATTTACTCGCATATGAGGGGAGTGCCAGGAGGGGTTTTACAGGGTGGGGGAGGGAGCGGGTATGTTAGGGGATTGTTCAGTTGCTGTGATTTCAGACGAAAATGGAAAATCAAGGATACTACACGCTTGTGAATACTGAGCAGACTTATGAATGTGACGTACAGATTATTGCTATGCCCGAGTATGTATGTAACTGCTCCAATTACTATGCTAATAAAAAGATTTTCAAAAAAAAAATACTTAGAGCGCTCACCCTTAATAATAAAGGCTTTCAATTAATGAACCATAAATACAGTGTTCAATGAAGTCATGTGAACCCATAATGAATCAGGACTTTTGCGAACTAGTTTGAGCTTGAAGGACAATGAGGTGATCATCACCACCCCTCCAATAGACCAATCAGAAGTGAATGTAGCCCCTAATAGTTTCAATTTTGAGTATAGAAAGTTAGTAAAAGGGTATAAAAGGAGCCTGTACTTATGATGTGTGTGGCTTTTATTTTTCGCACCTTTGCTGTCAGCTGAGACGATGTTCTTCTTTATTGTGCAAAGACTTTGAAAATTTTGGACTTTGAACTCTGCTGGGGAAAAGGAACGAGACCGTCGCGGGAATTCTATCTTGGGAGGGATACGTCCGAGGAGGTTAGAGGAATAGACAGTCAGCTTGGGAACCTATCCTGTGATCTGCGGTTCATTTTCTGGTGACCCATTCTCATCATCACCCTATGGACAAGGGGTAATGAGTACTTTCTGTTCTCTATTTTCTTCTTAAATGTATTGAAATATTGCTTAAATGTATTTACCTAGTAAAACTTACTTAATATTAAAATTTCTCGTTAACTGAATTTAGATAAAATCATATGGAAATATAAACTCAAGTGGAGTCAGTCTCTTCCTATGTCCAGCCGCCCGCTCTTTAATTTGATATTTTAGCTGTGATATTACTTATTGGAATTAGCGTGGATATAAATTAGGTACGCTTTTCCTTTCTCCCCGTCACTCCACGATAACTGGCCTCATGCAGGTATTTTTTTTCAATCGAGTCGTGCGCTGAGGTTCCAAGGAGTTCACTTAGCAAGGTCCTTTTATTTTACTATTACCTGAGGAGGACTGTATATCTGTCCTAAAAAATCTTCATCTGAGTCTTTTGTGCAGAGGACACAGCAGTAGATAAGGCGAAACCTTACTTGGCGAGGTATGTTCAGGCATTATTGTCTCCATTGACGCCGAGCCCTTACACGCACCAGAGCACTTTTCTGAAAGCCTGCTGCAGCCGCCACGCCTCGCCGGACCCGCTCCGCGGGT
The DNA here is from genome assembly GCF_964263255.1 of Lissotriton vulgaris. Taxonomy (NCBI): domain Eukaryota; kingdom Metazoa; phylum Chordata; class Amphibia; order Caudata; family Salamandridae; genus Lissotriton; species Lissotriton vulgaris. The sequence goes on along the minus strand of NW_028241349.1, from coordinate 816,215 downwards.
CCCGCTTCGCGGTCTGCAGCCGCCAGCAAGACACAGCAAGGGGCCTCACCTGAACTGACCCGCAGGGCTGCGAGCAAGAGCGGCGGACTCCAAGGACCAGGAGTCCCCGCGCGCCCTTGTCCAGCTGGGCTGCTCTCCCTGCCGGCCCCGCCCTCTCCTCCTCAGGATTAAGCGGCGTTGTTCCTGACCTCCGGTGGATTGCCTCCATTGACGCCGAGCCCTTACACGCACCAGAGCACTTTTCTGAAAGCCTGCTGCAGCCGCCACGCCTCGCCGGACCCGCTCCGCGGGTCCCGCTTCGCGGTCTGCAGCCGCCAGCAAGACACAGCAAGGGGCCTCACCTGAACTGACCGGCAGGGCTGCGAGCAAGAGCGGCGGACTCCAAGGACCAGGAGTCCCCACACGCCCTTGTCCAGCTGGGCTGCTCTCCCTGCCGGCCCCGCCCTCTCCTCCTCAGGATTAAGCGGCATTGTTCCTGACCTCCGGTGGATTGCCTCCATTGACGCCGAGCCCTTACACGCACCAGAGCACTTTTCTGAAAGCCTGCTGCAGCCGCCACGTCTCGCCGGACCCGCTCCGCGGGTCCCGCTTCGCGGTCTGCAGCGGCCAGCAAGACACAGCAAGGGGCCTCACCTGAACTGACCGGCAGGGCTGCGAGCAAGAGCGGCGGACTCCAAGGACCAGGAGTCCCCGCGCGCCCTTGTCCAGCTGGGCTGCTCTCCCTGCCGGCCCCGCCCTCTTGGTGGCCAACTACATAGCTATAAAGAGAAAGTATCATTCCCGCAGCGCCGGAGCGCGCGGGGGGGGGGCGCCGGGAGAAGCCCGGGACAAGGGCGGGACCGTCTGTGGCCGTCCGAGGCCGACAGAGGCCGGGCCGGGCCCACTCTCTTTGCTCTCCCTGTTATACCATCTTATTCATCAAGGATGAGCAAATTCATGACTGTGGAAGAATGGTACAAATTATTTTATAAAGCAGGAGTGTGGAATTTTTTAAAATATCTACTTGTCCATCGGGCAAGTTGCTTCATAAATCTAATTGTCCTTCAACAAAATCCACTTGTCCCTTTGGTGCCATGTGGTTCGGCAACAAATTATGGCAGCAATCTCATTATATAAGAGCTTATATAGCCTCTCTGATTATGCCAGTGCTCATACCATAGTGGTTCTTGAATGCTGGCAATCCCTTTATGTTGCCACATTTCTACAGATCTACATACTGGGACTGAAGGTAGTGGTAAGCAATGGTTACAGGGTTGGAATGCCCTTTAAGTCTGTGCAAATCTACTAACTTGCATGTTTTAAGGGTTTTCAACAACTCTTATCTAATCTTTTCCAATACTGAGAAATGTTGGAAATTTACTCCTGACAATGGCAGACGTAAACCTTCTTCCAGAGTTGGGAAAAAAGTGGTTGATGGGAAAATGACATTGCAAACACATGGGTTTTCGCATGAGCAAATCTACACATGCATATTTGGTCATGATAAACTGCAGTTCACAAATATTTTCCAGGAGTACATTTCTTGTCCAACTTCTATAAATTCTTGTAAATTCACGAAAGCCATATAGCTACACTTAATGCAAGGACATATACCAAGGGTGCACTTTGAGACTTTCTTTAATTAATATTAGGGCCCCTAATTTGGTCTGGCGTTAACCACAACCTTTTGTGTTTATTAAAATTCTCTCTCCCTCTCTCTGTATCGGCAGGCTTCACTTTGAGTGACGGCATTAAGCTCTTTCACACAGAGTATATTGGCACACAAAGTAGTTTTGTTCAGTGGCAGTAACTAATGTGGCAGTGTGTGCTTTTTTAGACCAATTTCTTTTTTTTGCTTTTACCACTGTTTGTTATAATGGTGAGGGCCCGGCAGCTCTCACATCAAGAAGACTTTACAAAAACCATACCAAAACAAGTCACGTATTGGCAAAATTAAAAAGCTGACACTAATTTCAGACCTACTGGCTTTGCCAATGCTTGTTTATTTTTGTGTTTATCATAATCTTATTGAAACTGGTTACACTGATTTTCCAATATGAATATTTTTGGGAAATACTAGCATGCATCAACACATTTTACTAAATGATGCTGCAAAGAAACGGTACCTGAAATTTCACAGTAGTTTAGCAAAATATTTTTTTTTCCTACTTTCATTTTTTTAGGAACATTTTATATTGAAAGCAAAGAGCCATTAACTTGCTCTAAAGCTTCTGCTAATATTTGCATCTAATCAGAGAGCATTCTGGGAGCATTATGCATAGCCTCATATTGCTTAACTTTGAAACCGTGAGTACACCTTTTTATACTGTAACCACTGTCAGTAGTGCAGTCAGAACTTACATTTACTTAGAGCGCTCACCCTAATAATAAAGGCTTTCAATTAATGAACCATAAATACAGTGTTCAATGAAGTCATGTGAACCCATAATGAATCAGGACTTTTGCGAACTAGTTTGAGCTTGAAGGACAATGAGGTGATCATCACCACCCCTCCAATAGACCAATCAGAAGTGAATGTAGCCCCTAATAGTTTCAATTTTGAGTATAGAAAGTTAGTAAAAGGGTATAAAAGGAGCCTGTACTTATGATGTGTGTGGCTTTTATTTTTCGCACCTTTGCTGTCAGCTGAGACGATGTTCTTCTTTATTGTGCAAAGACTTTGAAAATTTTGGACTTTGAACTCTGCTGGGGAAAAGGAACGAGACCGTCGCGGGAATTCTATCTTGGGAGGGATACGTCCGAGGAGGTTAGAGGAATAGACAGTCAGCTTGGGAACCTATCCTGTGATCTGCGGTTCATTTTCTGGTGACCCATTCTCATCATCACCCTATGGACAAGGGGTAATGAGTACTTTCTGTTCTCTATTTTCTTCTTAAATGTATTGAAATATTGCTTAAATGTATTTACCTAGTAAAACTTACTTAATATTAAAATTTCTCGTTAACTGAATTTAGATAAAATCATATGGAAATATAAACTCAAGTGGAGTCAGTCTCTTCCTATGTCCAGCCGCCCGCTCTTTAATTTGATATTTTAGCTGTGATATTACTTATTGGAATTAGCGTGGATATAAATTAGGTACGCTTTTCCTTTCTCCCCGTCACTCCACGATAACTGGCCTCATGCAGGTATTTTTTTTCAATCGAGTCGTGCGCTGAGGTTCCAAGGAGTTCACTTAGCAAGGTCCTTTTATTTTACTATTACCTGAGGAGGACTGTATATCTGTCCTAAAAAATCTTCATCTGAGTCTTTTGTGCAGAGGACACAGCAGTAGATAAGGCGAAACCTTACTTGGCGAGGTATGTTCAGGCATTATTGTCTCCATTGACGCCGAGCCCTTACACGCACCAGAGCACTTTTCTGAAAGCCTGCTGCAGCCGCCACGCCTCGCCGGACCCGCTCCGCGGGTCCCGCTTCGCGGTCTGCAGCCGCCAGCAAGACACAGCAAGGGGCCTCACCTGAACTGACCCGCAGGGCTGCGAGCAAGAGCGGCGGACTCCAAGGACCAGGAGTCCCTGCGCGCCCTTGTCCAGCTGGGCTGCTCTCCCTGCCGGCCCCGCCCTCTCCTCCTCAGGATTAAGCGGCGTTGTTCCTGACCTCCGGTGGATTGCCTCCATTGACGCCGAGCCCTTACACGCACCAGAGCACTTTTCTGAAAGCCTGCTGCAGCCGCCACGCCTCGCCGGACCCGCTCCGCGGGTCCCGCTTCGCGGTCTGCAGCGGCCAGCAAGACACAGCAAGGGGCCTCACCTGAACTGACCGGCAGGGCTGCGAGCAAGAGCGGCGGACTCCAAGGACCAGGAGTCCCCGCGCGCCCTTGTCCAGCTGGGCTGCTCTCCCTGCCGGCCCGCCCTCTCCTCCTCAGGATTAAGCGGCATTGTTCCTGACCTCCGGTGGATTGCCTCCATTGACGCCGAGCCCTTACACGCACCAGAGCACTTTTCTGAAAGCCTGCTGCAGCCGCCACGCCTCGCCGGACCCGCTCCGCGGGTCCCGCTTCGCGGTCTGCAGCGGCCAGCAAGACACAGCAAGGGGCCTCACCTGAACTGACCGGCAGGGCTGCGAGCAAGAGCGGCGGACTCCAAGGACCAGGAGTCCCCGCGCGCCCTTGTCCAGCTGGGCTGCTCTCCCTGCCGGCCCCGCCCTCTTGGTGGCCAACTACATAGCTATAAAGAGAAAGTATCATTCCCGCAGCGCCGGAGCGCGCGGGGGGGGGGGGGCGCCGGGAGAAGCCCGGGACAAGGGCGGGACCGTCTGTGGCCGTCCGAGGCCGACAGAGGCCGGGCCGGGCCCACTCTCTTTGCTCTCCCTGTTATACCATCTTATTCATCAAGTGTTCCTTACTCACTTCTTGCTTCATACGCCCTTTTGTTTGCCCCTAGTGATGTCTACCTCTGAGGTAACTTAGGCACAGGCCATACAAGGGTCTTCTTTGCTAGGACCTTTGGACAAATTTTTTGCCAAAATTAAGACTGATGTAGACCGAGAGCTCTTTCTGGCTGAGAAACGGGCGGGTCGACGTCTTTCTATTGATAAGCTGAAATTAAGACCTCTTCAACCCTTGGACGCAACCACAACATCCCTTTCAACTTCAATGGATTTAACCTCATCATTTGAACACGTCAATACTTCACCTTCCACAGAAGATATTCCCCTCATTTTCCAGACTAATCCCCCTGTACAGAATGACATTATCATTATCTCGGACTCCATTTACTCCCAGATATCTGATACCCAGACAATAGATCTAAGCACTCCCTTTACAGAACCAGCTCTTCTTTATGATCCAGGTATTCCATCTCCCGTGTTTACACCAAGCATACCTGACCACCATACAAAGTGCACTTCTGAGGGCCAGCTTCTATTGTCACCACTTAGGGGCACTACTAAAAGTCTAAAAACCCCTTCCAGTAAAATCTCTTCTGGCTCTCCACCAAAGAAACGAAGAAAGAAGCTGACAAATAAAAAAGAGCCGTGCCTCCTAATCAAGTGTCTCATACTATATTTACTATCCCAAACAAGGTTGGGGTTGTAGACCCCGCGAAAGAGATGGCTTCCAGCTCCATCTCGGTACCTAGCTATACAGGACTATTGGATGACATTGATTGTCTTATCAAGGCATTGATCCTTCCTCTTACTGAAAGGATCAAAAGATTAGGGGAGAATGTTGAGAAAATTTTACAAGGACAATTGGGGTCACCTTGTCCGAAATCGAATGCCCCTAGAGCTTTAACACAGCCTACTAAAGAATCCAAAACATCTAAGACAGTGACTGGTATTCCCACGGCAACCGCACCATCCTCAGCCGGGTCACCAAAACCGTCCCAGAATTCTATACCACATGCCAAAAATAGCAATAATAGCAATAATAAAACTACTGCATTGGAAAAACCCATGACCGTAGAAAAACCCCATACCTCTTTAAGGCCCCATAGTACGCACCCCAACAATAGTACTAACTCAAAACCCTCTCCTACCGTTCCACATCAATCAGATAGAAGAACAAGGAACACCGCAGATTTGCCTCCTGAATGCTTAAACTATGTTATAGCCCTCACAGGAGTGCCACCCCCGCCAGAAGGTAACCGTGAACATCAGGCCAATCTAAAAAACAAGGTTATCTACTGGCTGAGGAGAAACAGACAACTCCCGCCTCACCTGAATGGGGATATCGTCTCGGCCAGGCGATGCCACTGGGTATGTACTAGACCCAAGGATATTGAAGGGGACGTGATCTTAGTTAACTTCAAGGATCACAGATTGGTAACCTATATTAGCGATTGGTATCCTGGAACGGGGGAGGGGGGAATTTCAACTCATAACCTAAGCTATTTTTACCCTGAGGCTATGCTGAGAAAACCGCCAGCCCAGCCCAGACTCTACCATCCCGATAGCTATGGTCGCTCAAAAACCCCCGGTGGTTTTAACACACCTACATTCCATAAATATCATACGGGCCATAACACTTCCTTTCCCTATCATCTGAACACTTTTGCCCCATTGCCGTATAGACCTTTTGCCTCAGATAGCTTAGCCCATGTGAGGACACCAAGGGATCAGAATCCCTTTGAAAACACTAATGATTTCCGGCTGCAGTCCAGTCAGATACTATTACCATCGAGAAATCCTCACAATCCTAATGTCCTTTGGGGCGATCCATGTCTTCACAACCCAAAAGACATCTGGAATATACCCCTGTCTAATTTCTATCATCCGCTCTCAGGCTTAGATGACAATGAATGACTCCACAAGCCAATTATCACAGAAAAATCTCCTGTGGGCCCGCAGACCAGCCACCGCACCTTTACCCACTTTTCGTCATCCAGCCCGCTTAAAAACCATCTTAAGAGCTATGGTGGCAGAACAGTGGCGGGTGCAGTTTCTCTGAGTGAACCACGGCTACCTGATCACTCACAGTCCCAACAGCCCCTGCATAACGGTCCCACTTCCAATCCCTTGAGCCCTTCCCATACCCTTACCACCAGAACACAACAACTAGATTTACCCTGTGTGAACCTAGGCTGCACTTGTGGACTCACCAGCAATGTTACTGCGTCTAATTCGCTTCTTTCATGGAACGTGGCGGGTCTAGCCAGTAAGGCCTCTAACAAAGCTTGGCTAAATGTTATTCACATGCACGACATCTTATGCTTCCAAGAAACTTGGTGCTGTGAAGAAGTACATCTTCTGGGGTACCAAACTTTTCACTCCCCTGCCACACCATCAGCCCAGGGTCACAACAAGGGGGGGCTTTGTGTCTATGTCTCAACAACAGCAAAGGTTAAGATCCACAAATTTTTCTCTAACACCCACTTCCAAATTCTACTCTTTAAGTGGGGCTCATTAGAGAACATAGTACTGTTGAACTTTTATAATAATATGGTTTATATTGAATTGGAGTCCACCATGTCAGATATATCGCGTCTGTTGTCACATACTGTGGATCATCTAAAGGGGGCAATAATAATGTGGGCAGGGGATTTTAACTGCACGATTTGCCCACAGTCTGATTCTCCCTTGTGTGGTATTGCGGATTTTGGCGAGGAAAACCCAACTCATTTTGTGCACACAAAGAGGGGGATGTTGTTAAATACACTGGTCCTTAAATTTGATCTTTGCTTTGCCAATCAGTCTTGTCCCGCACCCGTGCAGTTTGAGCCAACCTTTTTTGGTAGAGATTGTAATTCAATTATTGATTTTATTTTGATATCTACTGCCAATTCTGGAATCTTAACCTCGTGGGTGGTCGGCAAGGACGTATTTAGTGACCATTACCCCCTTTCTATCAGAGTAAAAATAAAGGAGCGTAATGTTAAAAAACCTACCCTTTCCACGTATCCCTATAGGATTGATCTATCCAAAACTAATGGCTACGTTGTGAAATGGGAGAGGATTGTACCCGGTGCGTTTTTGAAAAAGTTACTCTCCGATTCCGCAAATGATGTCAATCTCTGTCTAGAGGACCAGGCGGACCCCTCTTCCGTCATGACCGCCTTCGCCAACATCCAACAGCAGATAAAAAACTTGCTGACCCGGGCAGCGAATAATAACTACTCACCTAGAGAAGGGTGGTTTGATGGGAAGTGCACAAAAGCTCTAAAAGCTCTTAAAAAAGTTTTGGCCCTCAAACCTAGGGACCCACACACAATTCGTAGTGCTAGGAAAGCATATAAATGCGCATTAAAAGAAAGAACCCAGGCCTTAAAAAAGCAAGCTTGGGCCACTCTAAGAGAAGCATCCGCCCAGAAAAATACCACCAAGTTTTGGAGACTGGTCAAGTCTTTGTACCAACCGAATAATAGCGGTAATAAAATAGATCTGGCAATAACAGGTGACAGATGGCTTACACACTTTAGGCAGCTATACATGGATATAAAGCCAGCTGACGCTATCACTTCAATAGGGCAGGCCCCAACTGTCCCACAAACCATAGATAGTAGGAGAGAGACCCATCCCCGTGCCTGTCCATTCCCCATTGACATAACATTTACAGTAGGGGAAATGCAGGATGCAATCAGGGACAGTGCATCAGGCAAAGCACCAGGGCCAGACTGTACCCCGGTAGATGTGTACAAAGCCGAACCAGACTTCTGGGCCCCTCTGCTCACAAATGTGTTGAACAAGGGCAACCAAAAGGGGTTTATAGAAAGTTGGTCGGATGCAATAGTGGTCCCCATTTTTAAAAAGGGCAGGCGTGACGATCCAACCTGCTATAGGCCAATATCCCTATTAGATGGCCTCATGAAATTAGCAGGGAGGATTATTTTAAAGAGACTTCAGGAGTGGGAGGAGGAACACAATGTAGTCTCACATCTCCAATATGGATTCAGGAAGGGCATAGGGACTGCTGAGCAGTGTTTAAATCTGGCCCTTCTATGTGCTAAATACACGCAGGCTAGAGGTGGGTCACTTTTTATAACTTTTGTTGATTTGAGTTCTGCTTTTGATTGCGTGGACCATTCTTTGTTATGGTCAACATTGGCCGAGATGGGTATTGACGCACGCATAATTACCTTCATTAGAGAACTGTATCATAACTGCGGGGCAAGAGTGAGATTTGGCAAGCAGGGCGAATTTACTGACAAATTCGCCCTGTCAAGAGGGGTTAGGCAAGGGTGTATCCTAGCCCCCAGGCTATTCACTTACTACATAAACTCAGTGGGCCAATACCTCTCTCTCTTTCAAAACGATTACCCCACCGTGAAAGGTTTACCTGCGCCAATCCTCTTGTATGCCGATGACGCGGCCATAATGTCCCAGACCCAAGTGGGACTGCAGAGGGCAGTGACTAAATTTGCAGGTTTTATGCAGGATAGAGGGCTGAAAGTAAACATTTCGAAGACTTTTACCATGCCGTGCACTAACAAGCGCAGTAAGGTGCCATGTAATGTGTCCCTGAACAAACAAAATATAGCCATCGTAGATAAGTTCTGCTACTTGGGCATACTGTTTGACAGGAAATGTCGTTGGAAACAGGCGATTGAAGCTAGGAAGTTGGCCTTTATCCACACTATAGGCGCCTTACGCGCTTTTTCTAACAGAGTGGGTGGTAAACCATTCAAAGAACTAGTACAAATATATCAGGCGAAGTGCGTGTCTACAGCCACTTACGGGGCGGGACTTTGGGGCATCGAGAAGGACCAATCTTTGCAGAGCTGTGAGAACCAATTCATCAGCTACCTTCTAGGTGTCCCAAAAACTACATCTTCATTTATGACACACATAGAGGCTGGAGTTAAGCATTTGGGCGACATAATTAAGATGGCCCCAATTCTCTTATGGCATAAGGTATGGACAACTAGGGAGGCCAGTTTTAATAGGGACCTTCTGGAGGATTGCTTGGCCCTAGATGGGGTTGCAAATTTCCGTTGGTTGTCGTACGTAAGATCTATACTTAGTGAGATAGGCCTCCTAGATTATTACGTAAAACCTAGGACCCTGGAGGGAGTATCTAGATCAGCTCTCAAAAAAACACTGACCTCCCATCTGGAAACTTTGAGATGGAACGCTGAAAAGAACAAACAAACCATCTTAAACTTTCAAGAAATCACCCCTAATGAAGGCATGCAAATGTATCTAAAAGTGGACCCTAGCCCTTATCACAGAATGCTTTTGACTCGTCTCCGTCTTGGGATTTTCTTTCGTATGGTTTCTGTACCGGAGATGAACAACTGGTCTTCACTGACTCTGACATGTTTGTGTGACAATACCGCATTTCAATCAAATTTGCATTTAATGTTTTTTTGCTCTTTCTATTCCACCCCCAGAAAACTCTATTTAAACCCTCTGTTAAACCGTTGGGGTGTAAGAAATTGTAGGCCTGCCTTCTTAAGACTGTTAAAACTTGAAGACGAGCATGTGATTTTTGCGGTATCTTGTTTTTTAAGATCTGCCATGTTGTTGCGGAAAACCATGCGGTAAAACATTCCTGCCTGGGTCCCTCTATGCCTATTGTGTTGGTCAGCACTAATTCCATTTCACATTGTATTGTATTTGAATGAATTTTTTAAGACTTGATTATTATAATTGTTGTTTTTTTAACCGTTAAATCTCATATGCAAGCATCTATTAATTGTGATGTTTTTATATGTATGTGTTGTGCTTTTATGATTTTACGAAAATCGAATAAAGCTTATATTACTACTTACTTACTACTTAAAACTCAAGTCTGTGGTTATTAGAATAAAGGTCATCACAAATAAATGTTGAAAGTTTTAATTGTGATTGAGCTGGACTTAATCGCCATCAACTGAATCCTACTAGTTGGTCCATCGACCAAATAGCGGAGTACCTTGATGTTTTAGAACTGTCAGCTATCAAAGTTAAATGTATATAATGTATATGGTTATTGTATAGGTTAATAAGGTACCCCGCATGTCTTGCAGCTCGTCTGCTTATCACTGATCCAGAGAAAACTGAATGAGTGAGGGTTTTCGGTGTTATGGGCCTCACCGATGAGTAAAAGATAAGAGTTGATCCTGAGTTAGTGACAAAGAGGAAGGGTTTTATGTTAAACCTGCTGCATCAACATCACTGTGCTTTCATACCTAGCCCAATAAGCAGTTTCTCGCTTCCCCCCCAGTTTTCGCTTGTTTCATCAACTACTCAACAGCTTTTAATGGGGTAGTCTGTGACGTCCTTTGGCGGAAGTTGAAGAGGTGGAATATCTGCCTGAAATTACTGCGAGCCATTAGGTCATTATATTATAGAACCTGGGTAAGGATCAAACTCACCGGGGAGTCGGCTACCCAAAAAATAGCGACAGACTGAGCGCTAAAGCAGGGGTGCGTGCTGGCACCATTATTATTCAATTTATACTCCGCTGATTTTGGACCGGCGCTAAATGGAGCCTCCCTTGCCACTCCAATCATTGGAAATAAAAAAAATCCAAGCCTACAAGAAACAATTTGATGTCCCCTCCTACACAAGAAATACTTTGATTCGCCTACAATCTGACCTCACTCAACAAAAGCTGGAAGGGCTGGCCTCTTTGGCAAAATATTTCTACCTGGCAACCGTGGCCCCAGACAGCTCCATCATAAAAATCACCTTCAGTTCAGATCCCCATCGTCTACAAGAACACCATCAACATCACGACTATCACCGAAGACACACTCTCCGCCGCCGAACACCTACACTTCCAGATTCACACCGACTCCAAGACCACCCTTAGAGGAACACTCATCTACCGACCCCCGGGCCCACGCACGCAATTCAGTGAAACTATCGCCGACTTCATCAGCCCGCAAGCCCTAGCCTCACCAGAATACATTCTCCTAGGAGACCTTAACTTCCACCTGGAGAAAAACAGCGAGAACAACACCACCACCCTACTCGACAACCTCGCCAACCTCGGACTCAAACAACTGTTGAACACCCCAACCCACATCGCTTGCCACACGCTCGACCCCATCTTCTCCGCCAGCAACCACGTCTCCTTCAGCCACTCCTCTGGACTACACTGGACTGACCACAGATGCATCCACTTCACCTTCAAAAAGAATACATCCTTTCACCGCACGCAACAAATCCCCCACAGACATTGGAGCAAAAGTCACCACAGACCAGCTCCTCTCATCGCTGTGCCAGAACCCACCAACAAACACCACTGAAACCAACGACGCAGCCCACAACCTCACACAGTGGATCACCAACTGCACCGACGACCTCACACCTCTGAAGAACCCCCCAGGCATGACCGGCTACAGCAAAACTCCATGGTTCACAGACGCCCTCAAAGAATCAAAGAAGTACTGCCGAACCCTCAAAAAAACCTGGCGCCACGAACAAACTACAGAAAACATGACAGCCCTCAAGACCGCCACCCGCAAATACCACCAGCTGATCAGCACCACCAAAAGGACATCATTCAAAGAGCGACTAGACAACAACACCCACAACAGCAAGGAACTCTTCAACATCGTCAAAGAACTCTCCAACCCCAGCGCCAGCAACAACGACATCACACCATCGCAAGAACTCTGCAACTCCCTCGCCTCGTTCCTCCACCGAAAGATCGCAGATATACACGACAGCTTCGGACCCCAGACTCCGCCTCCAGTCACCGAACCAACGACCCCCACCACCACCCTCAGCGCCTGGACCCCCATCAGCACTGAAGAAACGACCAACGTCATGAACTCCATCCACTCCGGCTCCCCCTCGGACCCATGCCCCCATCATATCTTCAACAAAGCCAACACCATCATCGCACCCCATCTCCGGAACGTCATAAACATCTCGTTCGCGTCAGCCACCTTCCCCGATAGCTGGAAGCACGCAGAAATCAACGCCCTTCTGAAGAAACCCACAGCAGACCCCAAAGACCTCAAGAACTTCCGCCCCATCTCTCTTCTTCCCTTTCCGGCCAAGGTCATCAAGAAGATCGTCAATAAACAGCTGACTGCTTTTCTCGAGACATACAACTCGCTCGACCCTTCCCAGTCCAGTTTTCGAGCCAACCACAGCACCTCATCGCAGCCACTGACGACATCAGGACCCTGATGGACAATGGAGAAACAACCGCCCTCATCCTCCTGGACGTCTCGGCACCCTTCGACACCGTATGCCATCACACCCTAATAACACGCCTCTTCAACGCTGGGATCAAAGGAAAGGCCCTGGACTGGATCACCTCGTTCCTCTCCGACATAACCCAGAGAGTCTGCCTCCCTCCCTTCCGCTCGGAAGCCACCAAAATCATCTGCGGCTTACCCTAAGGATCCTCGCTCAGCCCAACGCTCTTCAATATCTACATGAGCCCCCTCGTCGCCATCGCACGCAAACACAACATCAACATCATCTCCTACGCCGACGACACCTAGCTGATAGTCTCCCTCACCAAAGACCCAGCTACGGCCAAAACCAACCTACAGGAAGGAATGAAAGACGTCGCAGAATGGATGAAGCTCAGCCGCCTGAAGCTGAACTCAGACAAGACGGAGGTCCTCATCCTCGGACAATCCCCCTCCGCCTGGGACGACTCCTGGTGACCCTCAGCACTGGCTCCACACCAACACCCTCGGACCACGCACGCAACCTGGGATTCATCTTGGACTCCACCCTCACGATGACCAAGCAAGTCAACGCCGTCTTGTCATCATGCTTCAACACCCTGCGCATGCTCCAAAAGACATTCCGGTGGATCCCCACCGAAACCAGAAAGACGGTCATCCAGGCCCTCGTCACTAGCCGACTGGACTACGGAAACGCCCTATAAGCAGGAACCACCGCCAAACTCCAGAAACAACTACAACGCATACAGAACGCCTCCGCACGACCCATCCTCGACATCCCTCCGCCCACCTGAGAGACCTGCACTTGCTCCCCATCAACAAGAGGATCACAAAAGTTTTTGTGAAGTTCCCTGAGCACAAATAAACGTATCTTGAAAAATTCACAAAGAATGTCCATTCAAACAATGATTGTCCATATCTGTATAGCATATCTGTATAGCAAAGTTGTGAAATCAGTCCTTATTTTATTGTCCAATCCAGATAACCACGTGGACTTGTAAAAACAGCAATGCAGTCTTGAAATAGTTTTACAACAGCCAAAACGTCAGAACGCCAACACGTGTTTCGTCAAGGGTATTAACCCAATGACTTCCTCAGGGCATAATATGGTAATCACTTTTAGTACATAATATTTTCCAAGATGATAGCTAGTAATGTAGTCAGTCAGTACACCTTTAATTGAATTTGTGAGAGTTGATGACTAGTTTCTTCAATAATATATTCCTTTCGCCTGCGAGCAAATAGGCAATATTGAGCCTATAATTCCGGAACCATCATGTGTAACACCGGTTCCCGTGTGAAAGCGTGGTCTCAATCTCCCATGTCGGTATGGCGTGCTACAAGAGGATCACATTCAGGCTCCTCACCACGCACACAAACCTCTCCACGACATGGGCCCCGAATACCTCAACAACCGCCTCACGTTCTACACTCCCACCCGCCGGCTCTGCTCTGCCAGCCTCGCACTCGCCATCGTCCCACGGATCCGCAGAACACAACCGGAGGAAGATCGTTCTCCTACCTGGCCGCCAAGACATTGAACTCCCTCCCCCCACACCTACGATTGATCCTGGACCATCTCACCTTCAGGAGGCACCTCAAGACCTGGCTATTCGAGCAGTAGCAGCACCCCTCCCCCCGCCCTTCAGCGCCTTGAGACCCTCACGGGTGAGTAGCGCGCTCTATAAATGTTTTGATTGATTGATTGATTGAGCAGACCAAACAAACCCTGGTCTACAAAACTCATGGCGGCAAAGGAATTGTTGCAACTGGCCAAGTAGAGCTGGAATCCAACCAAAATCGACTACACGACTGTTAAAACAACAATAAAAAAACAACTGCACCTTCTGTCTCGTTCTCTAGATCTTGAATCTTTCCAGGCAAGAGATCTCCATGAAACCACTAAATTACTGCATATTTTCTCTGCAACAAAATACCATCTTAACAGGGCTGTGGGTAGACAGACCCTCAATCCGATCCTAGCAGCAAGGTTGCGCCCGCTTCCCCTAAAAGAACTGTATCCAACGTGGAAGTTGCTTAGAACCTTCACAGAGTGCAGATTATGCAAATACTAAAGGGAATCACTGGCACACATACTATTATGTTGCCCAGCACTGCAACAGGCCCGCCGAATCCTTCTTAGACCCTTTTTCCTCTAACAGGGTATTTACACAACAAACAAAGCCGTTTGTCAGCTCTAAACCTTGGGCACTGTCAAAGACATGGCCAACTTTGTATAACATACATGCACAATCCTAAAAGGCAGAATGCCCATTGCTGGCTGTGATCAATAGCTAGGCGAGGCTCACACTATTAGAGGCTACTCCCCGTATACGATTAGTACATCATCGGCAGGACTTTAAGCCACCATGGGCACCTCCATATCCTATGCTGGATGAATATCATGAGGCATGTGGTGATAAAAAGCACTGGCACTTTATTGAAATCCTCAGAACGATAACAGTTAACTCCTACGTTCTGACCTCGTCACAAGAACTTTGGCCATGAATCAATGCCTCATGCATCAAATTGTGAATAAGATTTTATAATGAACTTTTGCTGTTAAAATTGATTTTAAATGTTATTGTTTTCCTGTTCTTAGCACTTTTTCTAATGATTTTAAGTAATTATACAAATAAAATTATTCATTCATTCATTCACTTATTTTATAATAGGGAGCTCTCCGCCCCAATAGCCGAGGTCTCCATCATGTGTGTGGAAAGTCAAGTATGGTTGTAAAGTCACTACTAGTACTTTACATTTGTATATGACATTTTGGCTGACTCCATCACTTGATTCATAGGGTAAGGACATGTGAGTCTACACTTTCTAGTAAATGGTGAACACCCAAAAGTAGCAAAGTTACTGAGAAGTGAGTAAACTTAAACACGTAGATTTTTTCATAAGTATGTTTCCCTCTGTGACTAGCCCGGTAAGGGTTTCTGAGGTTAGTGCCGGCAAGACTTTATAAGGTACATTACGTGCAACAGTTCCAAGCCAAACATTATTTAAAAAAAAGAAAATGGGGGTTTCAGACTCTGTTCATGGGGCTCCGGGGCAAAAAGGGGCTACTGGACCACAAACATTGTAGTTGTGGTTCTTTGCCTCAGGTGTCCTAGGGTGCATCCTACTATGTATCGGCAAAATGTGTCAAGTACACCCCTTCTGCACTTGACTCTCAGGTTAGCAATGGCAAATGCTCAAATGATTCTCAGAGAGGTAGTGTGGTGGGTAGAGACTCAGAACCGTCAACCAACCGAAATAATCACTTCCCATATCAGTGCTTGCCTTACAAAAAAATAGTTCTTTAATAAGGCTACAAAATTAAAAACTACACACAGTAATGGTGGTTCAGCTACAGATTTCTATCATGTACACTACAGAATTAATGATTGGTTTTGCAGCTTGCAGGTCCAAAACATTTTTTATTGTGGAGACTCCAATTTTAAAGACAGATAATTTAAGTTGACAGGCCATCTTATTCAATGACAACTTGAAGTAGGAACGATTATTAATCCAGAGGGTTCAGTCTATGGAGGCGTTGTGTGAAACAATTTTTAGATTTGCCGAGAAACTAGGACATAAGCCCCAAAAGAAATGACCATCTTTATAAATGTAAAAGCCTCACTACCGGTACCAATAGGGCTGGCGTTTGGGAGTAAATGGCAGCTAAACCCCTACATGTGATGGAGAATACGTTTTTAAATAGGCTACTAGGAACACCAAAATCTACTCCAAGCCCCTTTACACACAATGAATTGGGTGTAAGCCTCCTAGAAGATATGGTTGGCCTGGCCCCTATTTTGCTATGGATCAACATTTGGTCCACTCCTGATTGGATTTTTCACGCAGAATACTAGACGATTGTCTAGACTCTAGCGTAAAGCAATTGGGCAACCGTGTGTTGGCTTGAATATGTTAAAAATAGTTTTCAAGAGCTGGTATTGAATATTTTTTTGACAATCCGGGTAATATTGATGCACACTGTAAGGTCCAGGTCAAGAAAAAGTTCTTTATAAATAAAGATGATGCTAGGATAAGAAAGCACTTGATATGGTAACCATTCAATCATGTGTCCTTCTCTCAACCATCCAAGACATGGAGCCATACTTAACATGGATAAAGACATTGGAACTCAGATGTCATCTCATCCGATTAAGAGTGAACACAATTAATTACCTAGTGGCCTTCCCTACTCCTGCCACCTGGTTTGTGTCATTTCCGTGTTATCCATGCGAAGGGAGGTCACTTCAGTCAACTAAGCACTTTATGCTATTTTGCACCTTGTATAAATCTTTTAGAAAATGGTTCATTCGCCCTATACTCAGTTGAGGATCTTTTAATACTCATTATGAGGGTTTGCACTATATACCGCATCTTGAGTCTACTTTGATATGCTTAGCAGTTTTGAATTTTATCACTAAAACGCAGAGATTAAGGAAGAAATATGCATTGTGATCCATGTTTTTGACTCTGATGCAGGTTCCTCTTGATTGCTTAGTAAAGATTTGGTGGGCATAAATGTATTCCTATAGGCAATGTGAAATTTGGGTAGGATAAACTATGTAGGTGGGACTATATGTATTAATTTAACCTACTATTTTAAGGAGGGCAGATATTTTAGCTTAGACGTGACATTTTATTGTAGTGTGAAATCTCTGTATATGTTTTTATTGTGCTTTCATTTTTTTTTTTAAATATATCTTTTATTGATTTCACAGGAGGAAAGAAAATATGGTTTGTACATCATACATGATCTCACATCTCGAGGATGTGTGCAATGGTCGCTGGGCGGATCACATAATACAGTGTTACATCACATTTTGTATTATAGCAGGATTATATCACAATCATTCCAGCCGTAATGGCTTTGAAAAGGGGGTGGGGTTATTAAACTTGGAGGTGTGAAACATGCGTCGTGGTGGGAGCGTGCTGATGTGGTGGGGGCTCAGAGGTGTCATCGTATTTTGCCTATGGTTGCTCTTCTAGTCCGGGGAGGGTGGTGTATCGCCAGTGGGAGGTGCATGGTGTGGACGAGGTAGGGAGGGTGTCGCCTTGTCGATCAGGTGGAAGTGTCGCCAGTAGGTCCAATAATGGCACAATCTGGTGGTACGTGTTCATCCCTATCGGGGACGTCGGGGCTGTGGCCCACAGCGTCTATTCCGTACATTGCAGCGTGGTCTCTTCTGGGGGAGGTGTCGTTCGAGGAAGCTCCCGGCGTCTGGCATTCTCTATGGAAGGAGCTTAGCGTTTCGTCCCATAGAGTCGCAATTGGGAACCGTCTAAGTCCTGCTGTTTCCTCATTGTGAAGTGTAATGCTTTCTGCTCTTGCCCAGTTATCTAGGGAGGTGCGCCAGTGTTCTGTTAGGGGCGGTTCTGCGCGTTTCTAGTGTTTGGTGATTAATCTCTTGGCCGTAAGGAGGCCAAGGTCCCAAAAACGGGAAGGGACTTTATTGTGTTTGGTACTCTTGTAGAGGCCCAACAGGCATGCCTCCCATGTGTGCGGTATTGGCATGGCTGTGCTCCGCTCAAATAACGGCAACACCGACCGCCAGTATGTTTGAATCCGTGGACACTGCCACAGCATGTGTAGTAGGTCCGCCCCCACCAGTGTGCATCTCGGGCAACCTGCCGCGGCACCCGGGAAGTACTGGTTAATTTTATCTGGTGAGAGGTATGCTCTATGTAATATGTAAAACTGAATCAGTTTAAAGCGTGCGTTGCGGGGGATGTTTTTGGGGCTTGCTAGTACCATCGCCCATTCTTTGTCCGTCCAGTCTTTCCCCCTGTCAACCGCCCATTTGTCGCGCAATGGTTGTAAGGTATGTTGTGTGTGTGATAACAGCGCTTGAGTCAACCAGTGTACCATGTGTGAGCCATTTCCCATTACGTGCAGGCATTGTATTAGCTGGTGTGTGGGAGGTTCCTCAGTGATGTTTCCCCATCGTTGTGTGTATGCCATGATTATGGAAGCGTGTTGTAAGAACTGTCCCACCGGTATTCCCGTGTCGCTAGCGAGCGTTGCGAAAGGTATCAGGGTGCTGTCGGCGTATAGGTCTGCCATGGTGTCCACTCCCGAGCGTGTCCAGTGTTCCAGTGCCGCTTCTGTGACCACGGTTGTGGTCTTGGGGGTGCCTAGGAGTGGGAGCGCTGGGGCATATGGCTTAATAGTTTTTGTGAGTCGTAGGCTCCTGGCATAGCATTTTATGGCCACTGCTACATGTAGTTGTGTCTGTTTTCTTGTTTTTGTCAGTGGGTGGAATAATGAGTGTATCTGCAGGGGGGACAGCGTGTCCACAGCTGTGGCCGTGTCCTCCAGGTTCCTGCCAGAGAGCCAGGCCGCCACCCATTGTAGTTGTGCCGCCAGGTAATAAAGCTCTAGGTTTGGTACTGCAAGGCCACCATCACTGACGAGTGTATATAGTTTTCTCAGTGCTACTCTGGGCCTTCCAGTGTTCCAGATCAGATCTCTGATCATGGTTTCTAGTTCCTTGAAAGTGCGGACCAGGACTTATACTGGAATGTTGGCATAGTAATATAGGAGTCTGGGTAGAACAATCATTTTCGTTAACGTCACTCTGCTTGGCACATTGAGTGGGAGAGTCTTCCAAAAGGCGACCTGGGATCTTATGGACGTGATGGCGCGCGCCAGGTTGCCATCCAGGATATCCGGGGGTGTCCTATATATATAAATTCCTAGATATTTGAATGTGGTGTGGTGCCACGGTAGCCTCTCGCCATTGATTCTGATTTCGGGTTCTGGGTCGTCAGGAGCGAATGAGTACGCCCCCGATTTGGTTAGTTTACCTTTAGGCCCGGCATGGTCTCAAAGGATCAGAAGATGTCCGATAGCTCCGGCGGTAAACGGGCAAGGTCTCTAATGTACAGGAGCAGTTCATCTGCGTATAGCGAGACAACGTGTGTGCCGTCTGCTAGTGGGATGCCCCAGTGTGCGCCTCTGCTACGCAATATCTCGGCGAGGGGTTCTATCGCTAACGAGAAGAGCAGTGGGGACAACGGGCAGCCCTGCCTGGTGCCCTGTCGGACTTTAATTGATACAACAGAACAAGTTGGCTGATCAGGATAATTTTCAAGAAAAAATCTGGACACACGCAGCCCAAGTGTACTGCGTGGCCAACAGTTTTATATTCCAAAATAATGTATTTTCATTTGCAATAGAATTTCATTGAATTCACAGAGACATGGCATAAAGGAAAAAACTCTGTCAGCACAGTCAGTTCAAAAACAAGCAATTGTGTGTACAGTATATACAAAATATACAAATGTACAAATATACAAACACTGAAGGTGAAAAATCAACAATCAATATATCAAAACACCAAAAGAATACTTTGCTACAATAAATAACATTTCAAATCAATTGCAAAGTAAGGAGACCTTTACACAAAACACATTGTTTATGTGTTTGGGAACAACCAGTCCTATACACTAGAATCCAGTGGACAGGCGGAGCTAGGATGGAATGAAGTTGCCTGCCTGTCTCACAACACCTATTATAGAATGATTTTAGGGGTTAACAGCAAGGGCCCACAGAGATGGTATTATTTACTCCCTAGCTGCACCCTTCTATCTTGCCACAGGCTGGGTGTCAACGCGTTTCGAACCATAGGTATTGTTGGTTCTCCTCAGGACGGGGACTGGGTGGGGACTTATCTGAAAGGGAATTAAGGGATGGTGTCAATAATATACAAAGTAACACTACACGCACCCTCTCTCTCTCTCTACACAAATAAGTGACAGCAATTTACCTGCACAACGAGCACAAGGGCTCCAGGAGTGTAGGTCTACCGCAAGGCAAGGTGAGTTTCTAGGAAAGTAAACGGAAGCAATCAAAACCAAGTGTATTTACAAAGCTGCGTGCAACCACCAGCAATACGAGCATGTTATGGGAAGAAAAATCGGGCGCGTACCTGTGCTGGGTAGAATGTGGGTCAAATGACACAGTGCCCGCGAAGCGGTGCGCACTCAGTAAAGAGGGTGGCTCACATACTCTTATCATGTGGCGGAGGCTGCAATTGGCAGAAAAGTAAAAGGGAAACAGAAGGCAAACAAATGAGCACCCCTGGCATCACAATGGACAGAATGAATGTGGGCGCAACATGTCATTAAGGAATGGGGGAGCGACTCCTACCTGCATTAAAAACTCAGGCAGGAGGACGACTGAACTAGGAAACAAATCCGTGAGCTGACGCGGGTACAATTCAACCGCGAACAGCTGCAGGGAAAAAGGGAGCACGTTAGGGTCTAGCTGCATGTACGCTCTTCGTGCAGACTCAAGGCGTGTCAGCAAAACGGGAGACACTTACTCGTGCTAAGGATAGATTCCTTTCCGATGCCGCACTCATGGACAGTGAGCCAGCCGGAGAAACGCGCCGGTGCTCATTTAAAAATGGGAAGGAAGTTTTTTGGAACAGTGGAAAGGAACAAAGGACAAGTGCCTAGTGCTAGGAATGCTGGTACTTGTGGTCATTGCAGATCGGAGGAAGAAAAAAATTATAAGCCACATTCTATTTGTGGTAAATACAGGACATACAATGTATCGTAGGCAAGGACTATGGGAGATAGCCCCTCAGCGGTGTTATTCTTTTGGCACCAAAAGGACTCGTGTCAAGCGATGTAACCAATCGCTTCGCATCCCGCATATACTGCATAGCTAGCTAGTGAGATAGGAATTAGACCTTTGTCAGCAAACATGATTAGCACAAGCGCCTGACGTCGCACTCGAATGGTCGCATACGCGTGCATTCAATACATGACTGTCTATCTCGATTCCATTATCTCGCAGGTGGCATACGCAGCCGTGTGGACCACAGTGTTAGAGAAGGAACCCAAAGTTGGTGAACAGAAACAAGAGAAAAGGGACAGCACAGCTAGGACACAGCTCAACGTAGCTACGCAAAAGACAAGTAATTTCAAAGTTCACAGGTTAGCAAGTTCAGACATTTCATTAAGGCCGGAATTAGATGTGTCGAATTTCAGAATGAGATACGCCTCTTTTTGGGAAAGGCGTACGTCTGGGTCCCCACTGCCCCCTCTGATGGTAGCAAGAACAGTCCATCTTATGTCATTAGAGGAATGTTTGTATTGAAGGAAATGGGAAACCAGTGGCGCAGTAAGGTTCTTGTTGTTTATTCTTGAGCGGTGTTGAATAATTCTTTGGCACACCTCCTGCGTAGTCTTGCCGATGTACAGCTTCTTGCAGGGACATTGTATTGCATAAACAGTGTATTTAGTTTTGCAGTTGGTATGTTCATCATGGCGCCAGAATTTATTGCCGTCCGTGAAGAGAGAGCCCTCCATAGTCAGGTCACATACAGAGCACGTGCCGCATTTGCGATGGCCCTTGACTGGGTTTGCCCCGAAGATCGTGCTTTGGGTATCCATTTTAGCAGGGGGCCTGGTGGATGTGATCATCTGTCCAATACTCCGGTTTTTTTAAGGGCAAATAATGGGGCGCCTACATCTGGAAGAATTTCCTCGACCAAATGCCAACTTTTCCTGATGGTTTTTTGAAGTTGGTTGGTGTGGGGGCCAAAGGTAGATACGCATACAATCCTTTGAGTTGCGGGTTTAGATCTTTTTTCCAATAAGTGCTCCCTGGGCGTCCATCTGGCTCTTTTCATGGAATGCTTCAACAGCTTGTGCGGGTACTAGGTATGGGCGGAAAATCCGTTTCGCTCGCGGATTTTCGGGAAATCCGCAATCCGCGAGATTCGCGAATCTCCCGCAAAATCCGCAAATCCGCGAGCAGCGGATTTTGCTCGCACTGCTCGCACTGTTCGCGTGAGTTCGCGGCTTCCCAGTACAACTTCGCGCCCCGCGAATAAGTGCTAAATTGCAGAAATACGATCTTAGCAAAACTGAAACTACTTGCCAGGTTCAAAAGTTCAGGCTCATCATTAGTAGCCATTTCCTGTAGTGCTTCCTGAGGGGCCCCTCCAGAGTTCAGTTGCCAGTTGCAACTATTATGTGACCCTGCTCTGAACCTCAGAATAGTTACACATATGCCACAAAGGTCCTGAATTACAGCTAAGGGAGACAAGCAGGAGCCAGGCTGGAAGTTAAAATCCATTAATCAGCCCCTAATTCATTATTGTCAGTTGGGGCAGGGCAGGTGTTGTAACTAATTTTGCAACAATGAAAGCACTTAGCAAGTGCAAAAGATCACTAATCAGGGCGCACTAAGGAAGCAGGTGCCAGCTAAAAAAATATTCTGTGACACATTAATCAGCCCCAAATTAATTCAGGTCACTTGAGGCAGGGAAGGTGTGCTTTGCTTTGCCGAAAATAATGTACACTGGACAACCAGAGGGTGTGGTGATGAAACAGAGGGTGGCATGGGTGGGCCAGAGGGTGGCATGAGTAGTCAGAGAGTGGCAGTGGTGACAGAGAGTGGCAGTGATGAAGAAGAGTGTCCCAAACAGGCTGGACACGTAGAAACAACAAGTTCGCGAAACTTGCGACCCGACAGGTAAGTTCGCAAATTGCGAAATTGTAAAAACCCTCGCGAACTGGCAGAAACACGGGCGAACACAAAAAAAAAAAATCCGCAAATTCGCGGGAATTCGCGGATTTTGCGGATTGCGAATTCGCAAATCCGCAAAATTCGCGAACGCGAGATCCGCAAAATTCGCCCATGCTTAGCGGGTACCCGCTTTCCTGCAGTTTAGTAGTCAGTGCCTGCCCATGCAAATCAAACTGCTGTATTAATGAACAATTCCGCCTAACACGGAGAAATTGTCCGTAAGGAAGGTTGTCCCTCAAACTCCTGGGATGGTAGCTCTTATTGTGGAGTGCATTGTTTTTATCAGTTTTCTTTTGATAGAGGGAACAGGAGAGTCCATCATTTCTAGCTGATATCTCGACGTCTAGGAATGGTAAAGATTTGGAATTGTAGCTCAGACTGAATTTTATATCAGATACCTTAATACCAACCAAGGTAGATCTAAGAAAAGATTCACCACATTCTCGGAGACATCCTCTTCAGAATCGATGGAAGACTCTGATGCCGGGGAAGGCACTTCCAACAGGAACCCGCAGAACAGAAACACTCCTAAGAGGCCTTTTTTAGGCCAGGGCCAACAGCAGAAACGGACGAGGTTCAAACCTCAGTGGGAGATGACGACACGCAAACAACACTACAAGTCGTGAAACCATCTGCCATCATTAACATCTCCGATAAAGTTTTATCACAAGCTGAAAAAGAAGTTTTGGAATTAGGCCTTTCTTTTGTTCCTGGGATTGCTATGGATTTTACAAAAATCAAATTGGAGGTTATGGAATTTTTCTGTAAAATTCGCTTGAGATGGTTTTTTAAGGACTCACCTGATCAGGTACCTACCGAAGCCTCAGGTTTGAGGAACAAATCCACGTTCTGCCCTCCCAACCATAACACCGCGAAAAACATCATTGCCTTTGAACGCTATGTCATGTCATCTTTGAACATCCTCGAGAAGAAACGCCCGTTCGTGCCCTGTAACATCACTAAAAAACAGAAGGAAGCTATAAAAGACCTGAAGACACAACAGGAGGCTATTATCAGGCCAGCAGACAAGGGAGGAGCGGTGGTTCTATGGTCCAAGGATCTGTACAGAACCGAAGGATGAAGTCACGTCTACAACCAGGAGTGGTACCGCCGGATTACACACGATCCCACAGCCCAGATTCAGGACGAAGTTAGCAAACTCGTGAATGCTGCCAGAGAATCACGTATACTTGGTACCAAGGAATCGGAATACCTTGTGAAGAAACACCCACGGATTCCACACTTGTACTTTCTCCCAAAAGTACATAAAGATTCCAAAACACCCCCGGGACGCCCAATAGTGTCCGGATGTGACTCGGTCTTCGAACCGATCTCTCAATTGGTGGATATATTCTTGAAACCTCTCGTTGTCCAAGTGCCATCATACCTGAGGGATACCATGGACTTCATAAACAAAGTTAAAGGGTTGAAGTTTGATCCCACCTGCCAACTGTTGGTGACAATAAATGTGTCATCTTTATATACACAGATACCCCAGCAGGATGGCTTAGACGTCATCGAACTCTACTTGGAAAGCAGACCACGTCTACACAGGGTCCCTACTGACCTCATTGTCTCGTTTGGAACCTTGGCTCTAAAAAAGAATTTTTTTACATTTGAGGACGAAATGTTCCTGCAAGTCAAAGGCTCGGCGATGGGCTGTCCGTTCGCCCCGGAAATGGCGATTCTATATATGGGCCAATATGAGGAGAGATACGTGATGAACAACAACCCCCTACAGAGACCACATTGAGCAAGGGCTCAGATACATAGACGACGTGTGGTGCGTCTGGAACGGCACTTCAGCTCTCCTTGAAGAATTTCATGTGTGGTTGAATGACAGAAGCTCGGATATAAAATTCAGTCTGAGCTACAATTCCAAATCTTTACCATTCCTAGACGTTGAGATATCAGCTAGAAATGACGGACTCTCCTGTTCCCTCTATCAAAAGAAAACTGATAAAAACAATGCACTCCACTATAAGAGCTACCATCCCAGGAGTTTTGAGGGACAACCTTCCTTACGGACAATTTCTCCGTGTTAGGCGGAATTGTTCATCAATACAGCAGTTTGATTTGCATGGACAGGCACTGACTACTAAACTGCAGGAAAGAGAGCCAGATGGACGCCCAGGGAGCACTTATTGGAAAAAAGATCTAAACCCGCAACTCAAAGGATTGTATGCGTATCTACCTTTGGCCCCCACACCAACCAACTTCAAAAAACCATCAGGAAAAGTTGGCATTTGGTCGAGGAAATTCTTCCAGATGTAGGTGTCCCATTATTTGCCCTTAAAAAAAAACGGAGTATTGGACAGATGATCACATCCACCAGGCCCCCTGCTAAAAGGGATATCCAAAGCACGATCGTCACGGCAAACCCAGTCAAGGGCCATCGCAAATGCGGCACGTGCTCTATATGTGACCTGACTATGGAGGGCTCTCTCTTCACGGACGGCAATAAATTCTGGCGCCATGATGAACATACCAACTGCAAAACTAAATACACTGTTTATGCAATACAATGTCCCTGCAAGAAGCTGTACATCGGCAAGACTACACAGCAGGTGCGCCAAAGAATTATTCAACACCGCTCAAGAATAAACAACAAGAACCTTACTGCGCCACTGGTTTCCCAATTCCTTCAATAGAAACATTCCTCTAATGACATAAGATGGACTGTTCTTGCTACCATCAGAGGGGGCAGTGGGGACCTAGACGTACGCCTTTCCCAAAAAGAGGCGTACCTCATTCTGAAATTCGACACATCTAATTCCGGCCTTAATGAAATGTCTGAACTTGCTAACCTGTGAACTTTGAAATTACTTGTCTTTTGCGTAGCTACGTTGAGCTGTGTCCTAGCTGTGCTGTCCCTTTTCTCTTGTTTCTGTTCACCAACTTTGGGTTCCTTCTCTAACACTGTGGTCCACATGGCTGCGTATGCCACCTGCGAGATAATGGAATCGAGATAGACAGTCAAGTATTGAATGCACGCGTATGCGACCATTCGAGTGCGACGTCAGGCGCTTGTGCTAATCATGTTTGCTGACAAAGGTCTAATTCCTAGCTCACTTGCCCCGTCTTTTTGAATATAGCCTAGCTAGCTATGCAGTATATGCGGGATGCGAAGCGATTGGTTATATCGCTTGACACGAGTCCTTTTGGTGCCAAAAGAATAACACCGCTGAGGGGCTATCTCCCATAGTCCTTGCCTACGATACATTGTATGTCCTGTATTTACCACAAATAGAATGTGGCTTCTAATTTTTTTCTTCCTCCGATCTGCAATGACCACAAGTACCAGCATTCCTAGCACTAGGCACTTGTCCTTTGTTCCTTTCCACTGTTCCAAAAAACTTCCTCCCCATTTTTAAATGAGCACCGGCGTGTTTCTCTGGCTGGCTCACTGTCCACGAGTGCGGCATCGGAAAGGAATCTATCCTTAGCACGAGTAAGTGTCTCCCGTTTTGCTGACACGCCTTGAGTCTGCACGAAGAGCGTACATGCAGCTAGACCCTAACGTGCTCCCTTTTTCCCTGCAGCTGTTCGCGGTTGAATTGTACCCGTGTCAGCTCACGGATTTGTTTCCTGGTTCAGTCGTCCTCCTGCCTGAGTTTTTAATGCAGGTAGGAGTCGCTCCCCCATTCCTTAATGACATGTTGCGCCCACATTCATTCTGTCCATTGTGATGCCAGGGGTGCTCATTTGTTTGCCTTCTGTTTCCCTTTTACTTTTCTGCCAATTGCAGCCTCCGCCACATGATAAGAGTATGTGAGCCGCCCTCTTTACTGAGTGCGCACCGCTTCGCGGGCACTGTGTCATTTGACCCACATTCTACCCAGCACAGGTACGCGCCCGATTTTTCTTCCCATAACATGCTTGTATTGCTGGTGGTTGCACGCAGCTTTGTAAATACACTTGGTTTTGATTGCTTCCGTTTACTTTCCTAGAAACTCACCTTGCCTTGCGGTAGACCTACACTCCTGGAGCCCTTGTGCTCGTTGTGCAGGTAAATTGCTGTCACTTATTTGTGTAGAGAGAGAGAGGGTGCGTGTAGTGTTACTTTGTATATTATTGACACCATCCCTTAATTCCCTTTCATATAAGTCCCCACCCAGTCCCCGTCCTGAGGAGAACCAACAATACCTACGGTTCGAAACGCGTTGACACCCAGCCTGTGGCAAGATAGAAGGGTGCAGCTAGGGAGTAAATAATACCATCTCTGTGGGACCTCGCTGTTAACCCCTAAAATCATTCTATCACAGGTGTTGTGAGACAGGCAGGCAACTTCATTCCATCCTAGCTCCGCCTGTCCACTGGATTCTAGTGTATAGGACTGGTTGTTCCCAAACGCATAAACAATGTGTTTTGTGTAAAGGTCTCCTTACTTTGCAATTTGTTTGAAATGTTATTTATTGTAGCAAAGTATTCTTTTGGTGTTTTGATGTATTGATTGTTGATTTTTCACCTTCAGTGTTTGTATATTTGTATATTTGTATATTTTGTATATACTGTACACACAATTGCTTGTTTTTGAACTGACTGTGCTGACAGAGTTTTTTCCTTTATGCCATGTCTCTGTGAATTCAATAAAATTCTATTGCAAATGAAAATAAATTATTTTGGAATATAAAACTGTTGGCCACGCAGTACACTTGGGCTGCGTGTGTCCAGATTTTTTCTTGAAAATTATCCTGATCAGCCAACTTGTTCTTTTGTATCAATTGTTGAGATCCGGGCTGGTCAGCTGTAGGATCCATTACCTCCATTTGTTTACTGTCGGACTTTAATGGCATCGGACAACAGCTTGCCCATGCGGACTCGTACCTCGGGGCTCCTGTTTAGCAATCCGACCAACTCGATGTAGTCGTCTCCCAGGTCGAACTTACGCAACACTGCCAGCAAATAGGGCCATTCAACCGAATCGAACGCTTTTTCGAGGTCTAAAATCAAGCAGCCCGATCTGGGCCACCTTTGCACTGCATATTCCTGCACCCGGAACAGTCTCCTTATATTCTGGGAGGTGCACCTAGGGGGCACAAAGCCGTTCTGGTCACTGTGTACCAGGGCGGGCACCAAGGTTGCCAGCCGTCGGGCTAGGGTCGACGCCAGGATCTTGTAGTCCGTGTTCAAGAGTGCCAGAGGCGTATATGAACCGAGGAGTGTGTCATCCCTACCTGGCTTAAGAAGAGACACCAATGTCGCCTCGTTCATCGACTGGGGCAAGGACGAGTTTTCTAGCGCCACTGAGTATACCCGGAGGAGCTCCGGGATCAGGATATCGGAGCAGGCTTTGTAGTATTCGGCCGGTAGCCCATCTGGGCCAGGGGCCTTGCCATTTGAAAGGGCGAAGATGGCGTCACGCAGCTCATCTGCCGCTATTGGTGATCCAAGGTCGTCCCGTTGGTCATCAGTCAGGGTAGGCAGTGTGACCTCATCTAGGTATGCAGCAATGTCTGGTTGTGGATTCTGCAGTCTCGACCTATACAGTGCACAGTAGTGCGTCACAAAGGCTTCATGAATTTTCACCTGAGTATATACCACTGGGCCGTCAGCTGGGTGTATCGCCGTCACAGGTGACGTTCGATCCTCGCGCTGTATCAGCCAGGCTAACAATTTGCCGGGTTTATCCCCAGTGCGATGTGTGCGGGCCGAGTGAGCAATATAATTAACGTGTTTTAATCTATCAACCAGTTTGTCATGTTTCGCCCGCGCCTCCAGTAGTCTGGTGTTTGCGCCCTCAGTCGCTTCCTGTTCCGCCTGCATCGGGTCTGACTCCAGGCATCTCAAATCTGTTTCTATCTGTCGTCGGGAATGAACCTGTGTGCCCAGACATTGCCCCCTGAGGACTACTTTGAATGCGTCCCATTCAAGCTGAGGTGTCGATGCCGTGCCAGTGTTTTCTTCGAAATATTGCACTGTTTGTGTGCATATGGAGCTCCTAAATGGGCCATCCAATAGCAAATCAGGCTGTAGCCTCCAGGTAGGTACCAGGGGTCGCGGTTGCTCCCATGCCAGATCTATGAGGTGTGGGTTGTGGTCAGAATGTGTGCGGCCCATGTAGCAGGTGTTCGTGACATATGGTAGGATCTCGCTGGTGACCATGTACCTGTCGAGGAGCACGTGCAGGGCATGTGCCCCTGAATAGTATGAGTAGACTCTGGTGTGGGGGTTGCGGCTGCGCCACGCATCTAGTAAGTCCCATTGCGCGGACCAGGCCTGAAGGGTGTTCGCGGCATTCAGTGCCTGTGAGCTAGGTGGCGGGGGGTGGGACCGGTCTAAGGTTACATCTAATGTGCAGTTGTAGTCTCCACCCAGCACCCACGGGATACCATGCCAGGGCGCCAATGTGTTTGATAATTGTGCAAGGAAATCCGCTAGTACCCTGTTGGGCGCATACACCGAGGCCAGCACCAATGGGTTCCCGTCTAATCTACCTTTGACCACAACGTATCTCCCTCCGGGGTCTACATAAGTGTCCAGTGTTGTCTATGGGGTGCCCGGCCTTACCCACACCAATGTCCCCCTAGCGTAAGATGAGTAGTGTGTGGCATATAGTTGCCCCCGCCATCTGCGTCGTAAGGTGCGAGTTTCCGATTCACTGAGGTGTGTCTCCTGTAAGAAGGCTATTTGTATGTGGTGACGTTTAAGATATGAATAGACCTGGTAGCGTCGGGATGGTGTGTGCATGCCCCTCACATTCCACGTACATATTTTAATAGCAGACATTACAGTTCTTCAGCAATTCTCCTCCTCCAGCCCTCCCACCATCCTCCTGTGGGCCCCACAGTTCTCATCGAGCAAATGTTCCCTTCAATACTTATCGGAAGTGCATCCACTTCTTCACATCACTTCATCGAAATAGCGGGGGGGGGTAAGAAACATGGCTAATGGAACAATGAGCCATTGAACGTGATGAACATATAGAATACCAAAAGGTCGGAGGCCAAATGTGCTCCCGTCCATACTCTCGAGGAGAGCAACAAAGTCTAAATCTAAGGGGGCTGCTGTGCGATGCGCACTATAACAGTGGTTTTAAGTCAACAAAGTCATTGTATGAAGGCCCCCCGCCTTCCCGGGAGGTATATGCCAGTCTAAACCACACTTTGCAATACAAGGAACCATTCGCACATGTATTAAACACCATACTTTACGTGTCCCATTTGGTCGTCTGCTAGGTAAGTCGTCTCTGGACTCGTGTGCCGGTCGCACGCAGGTTTCTGGGCCGTCCCTCAGTCGTGCGCCCACTGGAGAGGTATCGGGTGTGCGCCTGCTCCTCAGATTGCAGTAAGGGTCAAGTTTGCCACTTGCTGCTATGAACGTCTCTTGCGTTCGTGGCGCCGCGGCTCAGTCAGTCCATCACTCTGTGGCCGCTGCGGCACTCCTCAGTGAGTGTCTCTGGGGTGACGTATCCTAAGGAGCAATCAGCTGATGTAATCCGCTGCCTGAGGCGTGACGTCTGGTCTTTCCTCCGAGGCCTGGGAGTCTGGTACGCCATAGATGGCTTCGTCGTCGCTGGGAAGGTCCCGTGGACTGCCACCTGCCGCTTCGCTCTGCATAGGGGATCGGCTGAGTTCCATCACCAGGCGAAGAGCGTCCTGTTTCTCTTGCTGTGCGGTGTCTGCTGGGGGGGGTGTCCTTGCCGCTCCTCGCGTACTGGTCTGCGATCTCTGGCGGGGTCTGCGTCTCCGTCGGCTGCATCCGGATTGGCGTCGAGTAGCAGGGCCCGCGGCTGCTCTGGGGTCCGTATCCGTGCCACTGTCTAGCCATGCCTCCACCTCGGCTGGGTCAGTGAAGAAGTGTGTTCGTTCGCCAGCTACCACTCTCAATTTCACGGGAAACAGCAGAGAATATTGCAGACCCAGCTGCCTCAGGCGTCTTTTCACCGCCAGGAAGGAGTGTCTTTGTCTCTGCACTTGCACAGTTTAATCCGTAAAGAACATTACTGACGTATTCTCAATCCGTACCTCTTGAAGTTTGCGTGTTTCGCGTAGGATGGAGTCCCTGTCTCTGTAGTTCAGTATGCAGAGCAGCATGGGTCTTGGGTTGGAGCCCGTAGCTAAGGGTCTTGTAGGAACTCTGTGAGCACGTTCTACCACGAAGTGTGGCGAGAGTGACCCCTCCGGCAGCATTTCCTTCAGCCACTGTTCCATGTGCTCCTCCGGACTGCAACCTTCCCATTTTTCCGGAACCCCAACCAGTCGCACGTTGTTCCTTCGTGCCCTACCTTCCGCATCCTCTGCTCTGTCTACTAGAAATTCCACCCTGTTCAGCAGGTCCTGCATTTGTTTATTTGATTGGCTGACTTGGGGCTGAAGTTCCTTCACGTCGCTTTCCAGGGACGTGGTGTGGTCCGCCAATTTGTTATGGTCCGCTCTCAGATGTGTGAGGTCTATGACTACACTATCGATTTTGGTGGCTAGGGAGGTGCGAGTGAGCCGGATGGATTCTTCTAGCCTTCCCATGGCTGCCAGCATAGTGTCCAGTTTGGCCGTTGTTTGATCCAGATCGGTGTTCTTACCGGACTTGTCCATCTTGCCCTTAGAGCTTGCGCCTCCGGTCCCGGTCCGAGTTCTGGGTCCGTTAGACATCAGTGCCCTGGCGCGCACTCAGCCACAGCAGCGAGACCTGCGACGACGCGGCCGCCGGAGGACGGGCCGGTGCGTGGACCTGTAGTATGGTGGAAGCTGGGTCGGCTACGCAGTGTCTGTGGCCGGTAGGTGGTCAGCTGCCTGCTCCTCTGCCCCTGCGGTGGTGATTGGCAGTGCTCAGTGCAAAGCAGGCCGCTACGCCATCGCGTGTGTGCCGCGCAGCCCCGGAGCTCTCTCCCCAGGGGGGGTATGCATATGTCGTCTGGCCTTGCAGGGCTCTGTTTGCTCCTCAGGTGGCGCCATGCCACGTGGCGCAGCCAGCAATGGGGGCGTCACGCACCTCGTATCTTCTCCCCTGTCCCGCCCGGTCTTCTCCCAGCTGTGGGTACCTGCGTACCTTCGCCTCACACCAGTAGTGGGTGGGTGCTCTATCCCCGGCTGTACTCGCCGGCGCCCGCCTCCAGTCCGCGTCCTTGGCCTCAGCCGCCTTCGTCTCCCAGGCCACCTCCGCCTGCTCCGTAGTGCGGGCTCCGTGATCTCCGTGGTCGGGGGTCCGGCTTTGGGCTTCTGTGATTGCCGGTTTCAGGCCTCTGGTCTCAGTGGGTCGCTCCTCCACACCTCGCCCCCGGTCCGCAGCGTTCCGGCGGGCGCGTCGCGTCCTCCCGTCGCCACCCCGCCGGGTTAGCTCTAAGTCTGGCAGCACGCAGGAAACGGTACCCTCAGTTGGTTAGGGTCGGGTCCCGGGCATACTTCTTGTGCGGCTGTGCGCTCCGCCAGCGCCAGTCGCAGGCCGCACTTTTGGACCTACCGCTCCCGCCGGAGCCTCGAGCTATCCTGTGCAAACGCCGGGCCTGGAGGCGACATGCGCGGCTGTTGCTCCGCGAAAACCGCTGTGTGGTTCGGTGTCACCAATTGCTGGCAAAATCGGTGGGGCACTTGGTTATGGTGTCTCGCTGCAGCGCCTGTGGTTACCGGCCGGCTGCAAGTGTTAGTTCACCGGATAATTTCGCCGGGAAGGAGAGCTCGGCACGGAGCTCTACCCGAAGGCGTCCATTGCAGTCCTTTATTGTGCTTTCATAGTCAAGATTGGCCAAATAAACATAAATATGATGATGAACACTACAAAATGAAAAACTACACACAGTAATTAAGGTTTAGCTACAGGTTTCTATCATGTTCACTGCAGAATTCTTGACTGGTTAAGCAACTTGTACGCAAACATCAGGAATCTAGTAACAATCAAAAGGTCATGGGAATAAATCAGGCACAGGTACAAGCTCACAGTTAGACTGGATGAGCAGTGGTTTTGCTTCATAAGACGTAGGTCATTATGTTGTGTATCTTGAGCAAAAAAGAGTTCATGCAGGCAATCATTATTCTCCCTAACATGCAGTATTAGCTTTCTGACTCCAAGACACAGACTCTCAGTCTCCCAATTAGGCATCATGGTCCTTGTTCACTGACCTGTTTGGTGTGGAGCTTGGTGGTACCCCCTTTGTGGTCACACAGTCAGCACCTCCACGAGTGTGCACAGGATAGCAGGCAGCGACCCCGCCTCTTGAATCTTGCTGATTCATCTTCCCACATTTGAGTATCTGGGCTCCTCCCTTGAGCTAAAGCAATGCAGGCGATACACATCCACTGTCCGGGGAAGCTGTGCTCCAACCTACATCTGGTGATCCCAATGGTCCAAGCAACCATACTCAACATGCAATCGAAATCTCAGCTCAAGGGTCTGAGTTGCTCATAAAAGCAGAAATGTGCACAATCAGGGCCAGCAGGCATAACACACCACCTAAATCAGTGAAAAAAGTTTTGATCAGTACTATATTCTGCCAACACCCCTTCATGTCAACAATCCAGGGCAGAGCCTGATTAAGGAAAAGTGAGGATACTAATTACACATATAGGGCCAGATGTATCAAGATACACTTTTGCGATTCTCAAATAGCGATTTTTAAGGAATCGCGGTCGCTCCCTCCTGCCCTCGCTGACTCTGCCTGGTATCGTTTTCATTGTGCTGATTAGCCTTGCTAACGCTGCTCTCCTCACTTTATAACTCAGTCCACATAGCGCTGCTGCCCACGCTTAGCGCTAGAACGTGCCTGCCGGGTTGTGCGCAATTGTTTATGCTAAGTCTCATGTTCTTGTAACGCTGTGCATGAAAGCTGCTTTGCTCACTGTTGAAATAGTGTTTTATTACATTACGCTCCAAGTTTCCTGTAAGTCGATCTATCTGCTTGTGTGTTATTGCCGCCGCCATTTGCTCTGTTGTTGTTGTTGCCCTGAGACCGCCCCCTCCACCACGCAACCGCCTCCCATAGGATCCTCCCTCCCACTCTGTATTTAGGCTCACCCCTGTCCACCATAGCGCCGTGACCGCCTCGACCTGGTTGAGCACGGTCGCTCCCTCCTGCCCTCGCTGACTCTGCCTGGTATCGTTTTCATTGTGCTGATTAGCCTTGCTAACGCTGCTCTCCTCACTTTATAACTCAGTCCACATAGCGCTGCTGCCCACGCTTAGCGCTAGAACGTGCCTGCCGGGTTGTGCGCAATTGTTTATGCTAAGTCTCATGTTCTTGTAACGCTGTGCATGAAAGCTGCTTTGCTCACTGTTGAAATAGTGTTTTATTACATTACGCTCCAAGTTTCCTGTAAGTCGATCTATCTGCTTGTGTGTTATTGCCGCCGCCATTTGCTCTGTTGTTGTTGTTGCCCTGAGACCGCCCCCTCCACCACGCAACCGCCTCCCATAGGATCCTCCCTCGCCCCTCCCCCTCCCACTACCCATATATGACAGATGCCTTTCCGCGCAGCGGTCTAGCGCAGCGATCGCGCCCAGTCCGCGCCGAAGGTGCGCCAAAGGTAAGCCCGTCTCCCCCGTCCGCGCCTGGACCGCGCCCAGCGCCAGACCCCCTGCCCCTCGCGCTGCCCAGCCCCCCTGCATTACCTACGATGCCGCCACCCTCCTAGCCCTCAACTCCGGTCGCGCCCCAAACTGCGTCCAGGGAAGGGGTCCCTGACAAAAACACAGATTGTCACATACACTTAGAACATCTGATGAATTCAAAATACAATGGGGTAGGAGATTGGTCGTCCTACCCCAACAAGACCCTATCGGCTGAAGCGGAGTTTGGTTCGGTGTTAAAGTTTTGGACTCTTTATTAGAGCCTTATACTGTGGCCCTTTGGTTATAGGGACCACGCGTACTCGCTTTCCGAATTGTGATTAAAACTTGTCACAGAATGAATTGTAATACCCTTTGACCCTACCCTTCACACATCCTTCACTTTTTCCCCCCCCTACCCGTTGTGTATGTGGGCACGTGTATCTAATATCCATTTGAAATGTATTTAATTGAGTATAATATGAATCTCAACCAGTAAAAGGTACTCATGCAAATCTGAATAAATACTTTTTTGCATTTATTAACTTTGTATTTTGAATTCATCAGATGTTCTAAGTGTATGTGACATTCTGTGTTTTTGTCAGGGACCCCTTCCCTTTACAACGATATCTACCCAGGTCCCTTAGACTTTATTGGGTTTGACCCTGTTCTTCGTAATCCAAACTGCGTCCAAGCCGCTCCCGGACACACCCATGGACCTTTCTCCTGCTACTCCTGCAAATTCATCGGCACCGACAACATCTCCGCTACGACCACAACACAGACTCCTGACCCCAACCACCTACAGTGCATCCTTCTCAACACTCGATCGGTCCACAGACACGCCATTGACCTATGGAATCTACTAGACACCATCTCTCCGGACGTCGCCTTCCTAACAGAAACATGGATGAACGCTTCCTCCGCCCCAGACATCACCATTGCCATCCCTGAAGATTATAAGATCACACGCAAGGACCGCACCGACCACACAGGAGGAGGAATCGCTATCGTCCATAAGAAGTCAATCCGCATCTCAACCAGCTCTGACGTCAACCTCGCCAACTCTGAACACCTTCACTTCCAGATCCACATCGACCCCAAGACCACACTCAGAGGCACCCTCCTCTACAGACCACCAGGACCCCGCGCAAAATTCAGTGAAGACATCACGGACTTCATCACTCCTCACGCGCTCCCCTCCAAAGACTACATCCTTCTGGGAGACCTCAACTTTCACCTTGAAAAGATCAACGACCGCAACACCACCACCCTCTTGGACAATCTCGCCAACCTCGGACTTAAACAACTGGTCACGTCCCCCACCCACATCGCAGGTCACACACTCGACCCCATCTTCACCTCCAGCAATCATGTCTCCTTCAACCACACTACGGATCTCCTCTGGACTGACCACAGCTGCGTTCACTTCACCTACAACAAACCAAAACCCACCAACCACCCCCAACCAACTCTGAAAAGAAACTGGAACAAAATCACCACGGACCAGATCTCCGCATCGCTCCTTCTAAACACCCCAGCCCACTCTTCTAACGCAAACGAAGCCGCCGCCAACCTCACCCTATGGTTATCCAACACCGCCGACACCTTAGCACCACTGAAGAAACGTCAAAACAAACCTGCCAGCAAAAAGGCCTCATGGTTCAACGATGATCTTAAGAAGTCCAAGAAACTCTGCCGCTCCCTCGAAAAGGCCTGGAAAAAAGACCCAACCACTAGCACCAAGGACGCCTTCAAAAACGCCACCCGCACTCACCACCAACTAATCCGAAAGGCCAAGAAAACAGCATTCAAGGATCGACTTGACAACAACGCCCACAACAGCAAGGAACTTTTCAACATCGTCAAGGAATTCTCCAATCCCTCGGCCAACTCCAACGACATCACCTCCTCTCAAGCCCTCTGCGACTCCCTAGCCTCATTCTTCCACAACAAGATTGCAGACATCCACAACAGATTCGACAACCAACCCGGAAACCAACCCACCCTACCATTTGCTGAACATTCTCCCCCCGTGAACACCCTTAACGACTGGAACCCAATCTCCACTGAGGACACAATCCGCCTGATGAATTCCATCCACTCAGGATCCCCCACAGACCCATGTCCTCACCACATCTTCAACAAAGCAGACTCCGTCATAGCACCGCACCTCCGAGACGTCATCAACAGCTCCCTCAACTCCGCCACCTTCCCGGAAGACTGGAAACACGCTGAACTCACCGCCCTTCTGAAAAAACCCACAGCGGACCCCACCGAACTCAAAAATTACCGCCCCATCTCGCTCCTTCCATTCCCGGCCAAAGTCATCGAGAAAGCTGTCAACAACCAGCTCGCCGCCTTCCTCGAAGCCAACAAATCCCTCGACTCCTCACAATCTGGCTTCCGAGCAAAACACAGCACTGAGACCGCCCTCATCGCAGCAACAGACGACATTCGAACTCTACTGGACAATGGAGACACAGTCGCCCTCATCCTCCTCGACCTCTCTGCAGCATTTGACACAGTCTGCCACAGCACCCTTTTACAACGCCTCAATAACATCGGAATCCAAGGAAAAGCACTTGAATGGATCACCTCGTTCCTCACCGGAAGAACTCAGAAAGTCCGCCTCCCACCATTCAAGTCCGAGGCCACTGAAGTCATCTGTGGCGTACCACAAGGATCCTCACTCAGCCCCACCCTCTTCAACGTATACATGAGCCCCCTCGCGGCCATCGCCCGCCAACACAACCTCAACATCATCTCTTACGCGGATGACACTCAACTAATCCTTTCTCTCACCAATGACCCCAGCACCGCCAAAACTAACCTACACGAAGGAATGAAAGAAGTTGCCGAATGGATGAAACACAGCCGTCTGAAACTGAACTCAGACAAAACAGAAGTCCTCATCTTAGGTACATCCCCCTCTGCATGGGACGACTCCTGGTGGCCGGAAGCCCTCGGAAAAGCACCCATCCCGACAGACCACGCACGGAACTTAGGCGTCATCCTGGATTCTTCACTCTCAATGAATAGACAAGTCAGCGCCGTATCCTCTTCCTGCTTCAACATTCTTCGCATGCTTAGAAAAACATTTCGCTGGATCCCCACCGAAACAAGGAAAACAGTCACCCATGCTCTGGTCACGAGCCGACTGGACTACGGAAACACCCTCTACGCAGGCACTACCGCTAAACTCCAGAAGAAACTCCAACGAATCCAAAACGCCTCAGCCAGGATCATATTAGACATCCCACGCAACGAACACATCTCTGGTCACCTTAAAGACCTCCACTGGCTACCCGTCAATAAGAGGATCACTTTCCGACTGCTAACCCACGCACACAAATCACTCTACGACATCGGACCTGAATGCCTCAACTCACGACTGTCCTTCTACACCCCCTCCCGCCAACTACGTTCTTCCAGCCAAGCCCTCGCCACTGTACCTCGCATCAACAAGACCACCATGGGAGGCAGATCCTTCTCATACCTGGCTGCTAAAACATGGAACTCACTCCCCGCTTACCTTTGCCTTACCCAGAACCACCTAGCATTCAGAAAGCAACTTAAAACGTGGATATTTGACAAGTAATCCTCCTCCCCTTTCTAAGCGCCTTGGGACCCTCTGGGTATGTAGTGCGCTATACAAATTCTCTGACTTGACTTGACTTGACTCGATTAGCAAATTGCTAATCGCAATTAAGGAATAATTTCCCATTCATTTCTATGGGAATGAATGTGAAATTATTCTCAATTTGCGATTCGCAATTTGCTAATGGCAAATTGAGAATAATTTCAAGGGTGCAAGGTTGTCCAAAGGACACCCTGTTGCACCCCTGAAATAAGAATGGGTACACATGTGGTGCACATACATGCCCTAAGGGCATGTACGTGCATCACATGGCACTTTGAGAAATGCAAAAATTGGCATTTTTCAAGAAATTTGCAAATTACCACCAACTTGAAGTTGGTGGTAATTTACGATTCCTTAGGGACAATTAGCAAATTTTTTTTGCATCATACATTGCATTTAAGGAATCGCAAATTTTGCGATTCCTTAAATGCAATTCCAAAATAAGGAATCGCAAATTTGCGATTCCTTATTTTGCACTGAAATTTGCTACATACATATCATTTTGCTCAAATGAGTTTGCAAACGCCGAATTTCGGCGTTTGCAAACCCATTTGAGCTTCATATATCTGGCCCTAAGTCCAGCCACTCAGAGCAGTGTCACTTTACTATGCATGGGGCATCCCATCTCAACAACGAGTTTCTGACAAAAGTAGTAGATGTGAGACACCAAAGACTAATAAATAGTAACAGTAACCAGTTCCATGATGAGATGTTTTGTCTCTAGTTTGTATGCTTGTTTCATGGAGGCAGTGGTCAGAGGGGACGCGGGGCACAGGAGGGGGGCGGTGTGGGGGGATCATGGCTTATCTATTGACTGAGATCTCTGGAGTGTGGAGTTTTGACTACTAAATGATGTCGATTGCATTAACCTCCATTTGCTCTAATGTGATCTTTTCTAATTGCATCAGAGATTCGATGCCCTTCTGTCTACCTCCTGTGATTGACGATAAGCTGGCTGTAATGTGATTGACTCCCTCCCCCCTTTAAAACAGGACACACATTGGTCAGAGAGTGCACAAAGCAGCCAGAGATTGAATTGCTTATCTGTAGGAAATATCTGCACCATCTCCAGTTTGTTCTCTCAAATCCCACGTGAGCAGCCCTCGCGTTACAGAGACATATCACCAACTAAACCTTGCCCATTACTCACACACCCACTACAGGGCACAGCTACACATACTTGGAACTCATCCCACGTTTTAATATAAATTGCTATTTTAATGAAAAAAGGTAGGATCTGTTTTAAATTGCTTTTTACAGCCAAACAACTCTATGGTCTAGAGATAAAGATAATTTATGTCTGTGGGTCTATGTTTTCGACTTCTTGAGTGAGATAAACATTTTAAGCTTGTAGTTCTCCTAAATGCAGTCATTTTTTACTCGTATTTTTTCATCATAGCAAATAACTCTCGTGGAATGCGGCACTGGGAGGCACGGTTTTCTTGTTTAGAGAAATCTGAAGACGCATCTTGCCTTAAAAACAAACCTCTTGAGCACATAACTCTCATTAAAATACATTTGATTAAAATTCTGTTTAGGTGGAAAGAGAAATTAACATCGCTGTTACCCACGGAATAAAACGACAGTTTTCGTTCCATAAAACAACGATTTTAAAATGTTTGGATACATGAGATAACATTGTGTTTACCAATTTTTAGAGGTAAATAGATTGGTCATATCCACAGATGACATGGGACATGTTTTTCCTCCTACAGAGGGGGTTGGAAATGTAAAACATTTACACTCAGAACCCACACTCTCCTCATGGGGACCATGGTGTGACATGGGATAACATGGAACCGAAGTGAAACACAACCTGTAGACCACCTACTCGAGAGGCAGAAAGAAGCTGTGCCCTCTTGCACTGCGTGTGGTGCCGTTTGCACTGATTTTACAGTGTCAGACAAACTCCTGTCGCTAAAAATCAGCACGAGCAGCGCAACAAACCTCACTCTGTCGCTTGTAAAACTCTGCAGAGAGCGGTGGAGTTTTTTCGGCAATTTGCATAGTTCCGCACAGCGGAACTCCACCCGGGCCTAGAAGGAACCCACCGAAAAAAGATCTGATGAAGTGGCCCTTGAATCACACCTCTCTCTTATCACACAGGCTGCCACTAATCCACCTTACAGACACGTGAAGGACTATATTGTTGTAAGTACTATTCCATAGTCCCCAAATAGGCCTGGCATCTAATAATCTTACAAATCAAAAATAAAACAGGCATGTTGTGACCTAGCACCCAAAGACAATAAATCACACTTTCAGACCATCTGATAGCCATTGATATAAGATACCTTAAACAAAATCACAGAAAGATGAACTACTGCAAAGGTATAATCCCCATCAGCACAAGACATCCAGAAATCCCTCTTGGTTACGCAGATCCCAAGTCAGACAACTGCCACAAGGAATTTTTCGAAGTTTTCTCTTGACTAACTTGTACTCTCGTTGCCTCTCACGGGCTTCTTCATTCCATCTCAAGCACACTATGAAAATGAAGTGTAGACAGATCCAAGATGGCGTCAGGGCCTCTGCTCACGATGGACTCTAAAAGGCTCCAATTTGCAAGCCACATGTATAGCAATGCAACTTTGGCAGCCAGCAAGATCAGGAGCCCAGATTTACGAATGCAGCATAGCAGGAATTGTTTTTGTCCTGAAATGCGACCTATCCAGTACAAAAACTATCCTTTAACCCTTTTCATGCTATGCATGTGTGCTGTACAATGCAACACAGATGCAAGGTATGGAAAACTAGGAGAAATTAAAACATTTCTCTTCCTTACACCAGCCTTGAGGAGAGGTGTAAGATGGTGGTGCAAATTTCTGTCTACAAGTGTTTGTATTTAGAGATTTGTATCACAACCCATACGTTGTTGCACGGGATTGCAACTTTGTGTTACTTTGGGATGCTATCCAATGCAAATCATTCGATTGTGAATCCCAGCATAACACTTTTCATCAGTTTGACGTCACATTAGGTACTCAAACCCATCTGGGCCAGGATGTCTAAAAGCTGTACTGTAAGGCTTTGTGGCATTTATACGATTCTTCAGAAAAGGTAGCCAAGTGCTCTGAGTTGCATCGGGTTCCTGGGCCACCTTATCAGAGTTCCAGGTTGGAACAAGGTGTGTGATGTAGAATGACGGAAGCAGGAAGTATCGGGTCAGGTGTGTGAGGAATGGAGGCAAAGAGGCTTACTTATGAGAGGCTTGCACTGCTTGAGTGTCACTTTTTCTAATGCTCCTCGATAAGAGCCTCAAATCATATTTATGAGGTGACGCAAAGCCACTCTGCGAGACTTTGCATGGCCTCATAGATACGGAGTAAGACAAAGCAGTGCAAGTCCCTGCCTTGACTTACTCTGTGTCAAGGAGGCGTTTCATGGGCGTTGCATTGGCTTTTCCCGCACAGCACCCATGGATTTTGACACTGCCCCAAATGTATTTAATCACATAAACCTGGAGCCGTGCCAAAAACGTACGCCTCCCCAGAGAAGGTATAACGGGGAGAAATATTTTTATTTCTCCTCGTTTTTTTTTCCTCTTTCCATGTGTACTGCATTTTGCATCACACATGGAAAGAGAAAACGCTTCTTAGGATTGTTTTTGTGCAGGAAACTGCCCCTTCGTACACAAAGACAATTCTACCTGCAACGCGGACACACTTGCACCATGGTGCAATGGGGCCTACGTTGGCGCAAGGCAGTAAATTGTGGCCAGCGCAGGGGGAAAGGATAGGAACGTACCATAGTTCATAAATACAGTGCATTCCTGCGCTTTCACATTGGCATAGGGCAGTGCAGCAAGAAGACTTGCGATGGTGCCCTACGCCAACTCCTCATAAATGAGTCCCATGGTTTAAAGACAGTGTGGCGCGTTGCTATTCCAAAGAATGACGCGTTGCATATTAATGTGGCGGTAGAAAAATACAAATTTATAGCGTTAATTGTAACATAGTAGTTAAAAACGTGGCAAGAGGCAAGTTGTTAGCGCTCTCCAGCTCTCTAGCTGGTTGTCAACCATTATTTTTGACGGTAGCGAGTTCCATATCTCTCACACGAGACCCACTGCAAAGAAAACACATACCATGTCTCACTCTCTGCTGAAAGATTGCAGCTGGAGTTTCTCAGGTCAAGCAAGTCATTAAAATATCCTTTCAAGAGGAGAACCCCCGCAGGCCATAAATCAACCCTTTTTAAGCATGTACTGAAACAAACATCTCCCCACTAAGTGGCTCTGTCTCTGTAAATAATGTAAAATCGTTAGCCTTTCAGCTACAAACACACAGACTCTTAAGACGTCAACTCAAGCCTCACACATCATTTTTGAACCGGCCTATGTCATAACAGAAAGGGATCAAATATAGTCACACCAATCATGGCCCCAGTGCCATGGAGACAGTACAGCCCAAACTGCTAGGTCACACAACCTTGAATGGCTAGGAAAGCAACCAATGGCACGTTTTGAGTCCTCATTGAGCAGAAAGGACCATCCTCTGGGCGGTCCAATCACATAGAACGGCTGGCTCAATAAGAAGCACCCACACTATGAATGGAAATGGTTGAGCCAATCAGAAACGCTGGCATATACTCTGTCTGCATTCCATTCCATCGTTTCAACTCATCCATGCCATTATAGGCAGGGACTAATCATGTGTAAATCTGTCTTTTTCCTACCCCTAAAAGAAATATTCCAGGACAAAGCATTACAGAGCATATTTTAGAAAATGTAGGAGT
Organism: Lissotriton vulgaris; assembly: GCF_964263255.1. Classification (NCBI taxonomy): domain Eukaryota; kingdom Metazoa; phylum Chordata; class Amphibia; order Caudata; family Salamandridae; genus Lissotriton; species Lissotriton vulgaris. The sequence continues at coordinate 773,296 of NW_028241349.1, read as the reverse complement.
ACTGAACTGCGCCAATTCTGGCAGCGCCGTGCTCCAACATTTTCAAACCGCAGAGATGCATGGTATTTACTAAAAAACGGCGAACACCTTTATTTTCTCTAGCGCTGGCTATAAAATTAACTTCCTAGCACCAAAGCAGGCACCCTTGCACCATGGTGCAAGGAATGATTGTTGATGTGCAGGAAGGTGTCCCTTCTGGCACATATCAATCCATAATGGCTGCATCCTGCAGCACACATAGAAAAAGCAAAACAAGGAGAAATAAAAGCATGTCTCCAAACAAGGAGAAATAAAAGTATTCCTCCTTGTGCGTCATTCTAACGTCTCCTCTTGCAATCCTCTATGAACATGCAGTCAATTCTAAAATCTGCATAACATAAAAAAAAAATAGATTTTTTTGAGGTGGGGGAGATTAGCTAAGGGTAGAAGAGAGATTAGAAATAGAAAAGTAGATGAAGGTGAGATAGAGTGGTAGATGCATAGTGACATCATCATATGTGATATAACCATATTTAATTAAACCAACTGTAGGAGGCTGGCTTAGTATATGGTGCACACCTAATCCAGACAACCATTATGGTGATTTTAGTGGTCTAGACAACCATTAGAAAGCTCTCTAAGAGGTAGCTGTGGGGAGCAGTCTTCATGCTTTATCCAGAAGGAGTGTAAAGCAATTTGTTTGACTAGTACTTATCATATAGGGTCACATGCATCAACCTATTTAGGAAGTGCAAACGGTGCGAATCGGTAAATTCGGCCGTTTGCGCTTCCTAAATACGTTTTTTGGGATGCATGAAACAATTTTTCAAAATTCGCTTTTTTTTGCATTTCCTAAAAATGCGAATGCATTTAAGGAATCGCATTTGTGCGATTCCTTAAATGCAATGCATCCATTTTTTTAAAAATGCGAATTTTGAAATAGGAAGTGCAAATTAACACGAGGTTGACCCTCGTGTTAATTTGCGAAATTCTTGAAAAAAGCACAAAAATGCATTTTGGAAAGTGTCATGTTACAGACACACATGTCCTTAGGACATGTGTGTGTGAAACATGCACTTTAAAATACATTTCAAGGGTGCAGGGGGGGTCCTTTGGACCCCCCTCTGCACCCTTGCAATGCATCAACAAATTGCGAATTCCAAAAAATAGAAATGCAAAACGGCATTGATTCCTATGAGCCTCTAGGCCCATAGGAATCAATGTAATGCCATTCCTTAATTGCGATTCGCAATTAAGGAATCGCAAATTCCGAAAATTAAGAAATCCTAAAAAAATTTAGGATTTCTTGATGCATAGGATTTTGCTATTCCTAAATTGCGATTCCTTAATTTTCGCAATTTAGGAAATGCAAATTCCTACAATGATGCATGTGCCCAATAGTGTAGGTTAAGTGAAAAAGAATCACACAGTGTAGTTATAAAAACATGTATTTATTATAAACACTCACTAACACACTGGTATATCTCCTACACGGAGATATAATCACAATGCACACACTACTACACTAGTAGAACAGGTAAGTAGCATAAATACACAATGGTCTCCAGGAGGAGACCAAACCATATACTAATAAAGTGGAATGCAAACCGTGACCGAAGTCAGGCCCGGACCCAGAAGACTTAGAATAGCTGGGGACCCACTCAAGGTAAGTACCCAGGAACCCCACGAGGCTGTGTGCATAGTGGAAACACATACTAGATACTAGTCAATGGGGTAGTCACTCTTGCAGTTTTCAAGAAGGACCCTTTCCAGAGGACCCTGAAGAAACCTCATACAAGATGGAAGGTTGGAGAGTCACCCCACACATGGATAACCCAGGAATAAGGATACCTACACCAGGGAAGCCAGGTGCATAGGTGTGAAGTGATGTCGGAAACCACCTTAGACCAAAATGGAGGACTTCAGTAAAGATGCCACTAGCGAAGAAGGTGAAAGTGTCCGGTGAAATCCAAGGGTGGATTCTTGATGAGGAGTACCTGCAGGCAAAGGGGACAGCGTCTATGCCACTTGGGAGTGCCCAGGGGGCACAGAAGACCAATGACCACTGATGAATGAAGATACAGGAGAGTTGATGGTGACCTTGTCGCTGCAGCTGTGAGGCCCAGGCGACACTTTAGAAAACCAGGAGATGGTCACGAGTTGTCTCACATCGGAAGTCAAGAACCAGGGGGTTGTTGTCCAGCGGGAGCACCAACAAGCCTTGGCTGCAGCAACAGACAAGGAAAACGAAGAAGTTGCAGTGTCGGGACCAGCAACGTCCAAGGTACTTACCAAACACAGGAGAGAGCAAGCAGGGAGCCCACTGGAGCCAAAGAAGACCCCTAAGAGGACCCACGGGCCGAAATCACAGGAGTTGCAAGAGGACCTCGAGCAGCTCACCAAGAATGCAGGCCCACGGTGCAGAGGATGTGGTGAGGACAAAGATCTTGGTAGCAGGAGATGCTGGAGGCAGAGCTTCTTGGAGCCCGAAGATCTCTGGAGAAGAGAAAATCAACAATGATGGCCTACCCCTTATATGCTCTATGGCTAAAGGAAATTTTTGGTTTTATTTTATTAACTCAGAGGGGGGTATATATACACCTTCTGTCTGTGTGAATTGCACTCTGTTACAATCTAGAGCGGCGCTTGGTCGCCTATATATATGTGTGTCTGCGTGGTCCACCACCTATGTACCTGTTCCCTCTATCATCCAACTGTGAAAAAAAGGGGGAGGGAAGGTTGATAGTGCCTCACGGAAGCAACACCAAGGGGAAGATTCTGACAGGCTGGTACTCGCCTGATTCCTCACTTCTCATCATCAGCTACTGTCAACCCGAAAATAAAATGGGAGAAAAAGATAGTGCAATCAAACCAAACAACCAACATGTGTTACACGTGTTATATAACCCGTTGTGATGTTCCCATATCCCTACCAAATGGAATACAGATATATCACCATTAAGAAGAGCAAAGCAAACTGTCACCCATGACTTTATTCTGTGCTGTTAGCTCACTCTATTAAAAGTCAACCGACATGTTTCATCACTGTATTTTACTTTACCAGTGATTTCTTCAGGGTTTCGGGTCAGCATATGAATTGCACGTTTAGTATTCTTCCCTTATTGTACCAGGTGGCATCCACTGACGTGCCTACCCGGCCCCCGTGGAAGAATATATCGCTATGCGGAGCCCCTATCTCTGTAGTGGGTCCCGTCGACCGCCCGTAGGTCGGTATCGTTAGCGTGCACCGGTGTGGTCTCTGCTCACCCCTCGTGTGCAGAGACCACACCGGTGCCAGTTTCCTTTGCTCATTTTAATGGTGAAATATCTGTATTCCATTTGGTAGGGATATGGGAACATCACAACGGGTTATATAACACATGTAACACATGTTGGTTGTTTGGTTTGATTGCACTATCTTTTTCACCCATTTTATTTTCGGGTTGACAGTAGCTGATGATGAGAAGTGAGGAATCAGGCGAGTACCAGCCTGTCAGAATCCTCCCCTTGGTGTTGCTTCCGTGAGGCACTGTCAACCTTCCCTCCCCCTTTTTTTCACAGTTGGATGATAGAGGGAACAGGTACATAAGTGGTGGACCACGCAGACACACATATATATAGGCGACCAAGCGCCACTCTAGATTGTAACAGAGTGCAATTCACACAGACAGAAGGTGTATATATACCCCCGTCTGAGTTAATAAAATAAAATCAAAAATTTCCTTTAGCCATAGAGCATATAAGGGGTAGGCCATCACTGTTGATTGCATTTTGAGTGGGGGGCGGCCTGCTTCCTATCCCCCTGAGGCTCCTGATAGTTGAGACTCTGGAGAAGAGAGTCAACAAACCTTGGCAACAGCAAATTGACGCGGTACACATGGGTACTGCTCCAGCGGTTCCTACAAGGGATAGTGGCTTCAAGCTTGCAGCAAAGACAGTGCCGGTTGTGAGAAGTTAGCCTGGTATATGATGTCCACTATTCTAGCGGACACCTTGCACCAGTCTAAATGACCCTTATGATGGTGGTTGTAAAGCCAACCTTATAGATCAGCTATCCTAGTGGTAGCATAGATCAGCAGTCTTAGGCTAAAACTTCAGAGAGCATGTGAAGCAAGCTGTTTTACCAATTATAATCCCTTGAATACCAAATGAAAGGACACCACACAAGGTATATATAAAATATATATGTATTTATTACTAACACAACCCCTCTGAACTCTTTATGAGGTCAGAGATCGAGATACATCACAAGTTACTCATTAAGCATACTTTAAGTTGCACAAATACAATTCTGCCCTAGGGGCCTCACGAACCATATACAAAGTAAGTGGTATAAGAACCACTTCAGGAATAGTGAATAGACCTAGAGCCTAGGCAATCGCTGGGGCTACACTGAACAACCAAGGGATTGGAAGTAGGAGGCCCACGGTAGAGGTGTGCAGTGTCTAAACACACATGCGAGTTACCATAGAGTTATAATGGGAACGTAAAAGTTCCAAAGTAGTAGGTTAAGGACACTTCCGGATGGATTACGGTAAAACCCTTTTAAACTAGGACACTTCGAGAGTCAACACCCACGGGAGCACCGGAGTACTCGAGTTACCTCACCCAGGGAAGCCGGGCGCATAGGTGTCCTTTCGTGTCGGGTTTCGTTGCTGTTTCCTTTGGGGAGCTGCAAGAAAGTGTTGCAGGCGACCAGGAGAAAAGTGTCCGGGTGGATCCAAGGGTGGATCGGATTAGTGAAGAACCTGAAAGCAGAGGGGACAGAGTCTGGGTCACTAGCCAGTGACCAGGAAGGAACCAGGCGATGTCGAGATGCAATCAGGGGAACAGGTGAAGTTTGTCTCTGCAGCCACGAGGACCAAGAGGCGTCGATGATGGCCAGGAGCTTGATTCGAGCTGTCCCATGAAGGATCTTGTTGACTGCGGTGTTGGTATCCGGATTGAACCCAACAATCCTTGGCAAACGCAATCCACGCAGGATGGAAAGATTGGCTTCAGGTCAGACCAGCAAGGTCTGGGGAGCTTCTCCTTTGCAGGAAAGCTGGAGCAAGCCCGGAGCACCCAGGCAAGTGGTGTAGTTTCACAAAGAAGTCTTCGGAGGGCTCACTAGCCAATGGGCTAGCAACCGAGAAGACGCATTGGGCTGAAATCCAGGCGCAGGCCCCACGTGGCACTCGTGGAATGTGGAGAGCTGAGCTGCAGTGCAAATGCTGCTCGGGTCTGGGGCTTCCCAATGCACAACTTCGAGGGTACCTCAGAATCTGCACAGTTAGCAAAGAGCAGTTAGTCCAGGGTGTCCGGTCCCACATCTCTCATGTTCGCTACGTGTCTCAGCTTTGCTGTGGATGTGGATCGAAGTCGGAGAAGTCCGGAAGTCCGGTTTCTGAGTCGCAGAGTCTTGGGGTTCCAGCGGAGCGTCGACAAAGCAAACTGGCAAGTTACTGGAGGTGCCTATTTGCACAGGGTGGTCACTCCTTGACCACAATGGAGATGTCTTCAGTCTTCTAGTCAGAATAGAACGCCGAAGGTCCAAGAGTTTCGTTTCAGAGTTTCAATCCAGGATAATCTAATGTCTCTAGACACAGCTCCTATCTTTATACTAAACTAAGGGGCTGGATTACCTGCTAGGTCCCCTCTATAGGTGGAACCTGAAAAGGGGTGGTTACACCCCTTTCTCTTTGTCCAGTTTCGCGCCAGAGCTGGGGCTGGAGAGCCCCAGCAACTGGTTTGAACCGATCTATGCATGGAGCGCATTGTGTGCCCCAGGCAGTGTCTTGGAAAAGCATCTTTTAATTGAACCCACCCAGCCCCGATACACTACAGGCTGTCTGGGGAGGTGCTAGTACCTCCCTCGACAGGAAACCTATTGTCCAGGCCTCCCTTGCCGGAGTTTCATCCAGCTGCAGGAGGTCAGACTTGTGTCTGTGGCAGCAGTATTCCAAAGTGTTTGACACCTTACACGACATGTTTTGATAAAGCCAAACCAAAGTTAGCATTAACCGCGAGGATTATAATGCACTCAAGAGTATATGGTATGGCTATATCATAGAACAGCTATAAGGACATGGTTCTGAAAGCTGCAGAAGGACTCAGCTCGTGCTAGAGCACCCTCTCACATAAAACCAAGCACTCTGCCTTCAGGATTGTCAAGGCCTGCCATAGGAGTGACTTATAGGTATATATGTGTCTGTATATAAGGTTAGATATAGGTATACTATATCTAAGCAAGGGGTGATTACACCACCTTGCCCAAGCTAAGTGATCAGCCTGTGGTGTCAGTTTGGATGGCCAGTCAGGGGTGGCATAATACATGCTGCAGCACCTGGTAGGCCTTGGATGCACCTATGCCCTGGGTACCTATGGTACACTATACAGGGGCTCACAAAGGTGACCCAATTCCCAATTAGGTATGTACCTAAAGTACATGGTACCAATTTAGAGAGAGAACAGCTGGGCTGTGGGTCTGATTATCAGGCCCACTGCCACACTAAAGTCGAAAAACCAGAGTATCACAGCAAAAAGTGGGGGTGACCATAGGAAGCAGACCCTACTCTCCTACACAGGTATCAAGGGAGTTGCAGAACCATCACCTGTGTTGCTGAGCCCTTCAGAGTATGTAGGACGTAAGGATCAGACTGATCAGCTTAGTTGTGGTGCCTGCAAATGCAGGGGAGTAACTCCTTCACTCCAAGGGAGATTCCTTTCGATGTCTTTGATGCCCACAGTCCTGGAAAAGAACCTGGATGAAGAACAGGCACAGATGACACAGAAGACTGGCAGGACGATGAGACCGGGAGCAACTGGAGTCTTCCAGATGCAGTCTCATTTCCCAAAGCGAACTCCAATGAAGTCCAACATGCCCAGATGGTTGAAGATGAAGTAGTTTCAAATCAGGATTCTTTTTCTTTTCTTCCAAACATATTTTTATTGGCATTTAATTTCTCATTTAATAAGTACATCAACTCAACATATTGCAAATTAATCTCTTCACACAATGAAATATCCTTGTAATAGGCCCTTCGTGAGAATTAATCGCAATACGAGTTGCGATTGCCCTAAAGAAATCAGTGAGTACATCCCGCATCTGTAGAGTACGCTAATGGGTGTACAGTTTCTTCAGTTGGGGAAGCGACCTCCTCGGTTGTTGTCTTATGGTGGTCTAACCCTTCTTATTCATAAAAGCTGAGCCTCTTGAGGGGGGGCGGAGCTAGCCGGCAAGCGAAATGGCTGCCTGATCCCGCAGCTCCGTCGTGCACAGAAGAAAACATCCTTCACAATCCTGACCCAGCAACGTAAGAGGGCCGATTCCGGGATTCCCGGACTGCCTGGGGTGTGGAGTCCGGGCGGGGGCCCCGGCGGCAGCGGAGGAGAGGAACCGCGGCTGAGCGGAGCTGTGGCTGCGTCACGGTGGGCAAGGCCGAGAAGCCGCGACCCAGAGTACATACTGCACCCGGGCGACGTAGCGAGGTGTGCGGTCGTGGGTGGAGCACGGTGCCGGTCCGGCGGTCTCCCCCACTGATTGGAAGCAGGTGGCGTACCGGGGGTGCCCCGGGGGCCGGCACCCCCATGCGCGCCACTAATCATCGGCGCTGCGGCCACAGAGACTGCCCCCTCCCCTACAATATTGGAATAAAAGCGCAATACAGCGAAGGGGCACCACGGCCCCCCTTGAAGCGGCGGGCGGACGAGTGCCCGACATAGGATGTCTCCGAGATCTAGCAGTAAAACGAGCACCGTTGGGAACTGATCGGAAGACGTCTGCCCTGGCTGAATTGGGCAGTGCAGAGGAATATCCCCTGGAGAGACTCCGCGCCATTATCCAATACTGCGCCGAGTGAGTTGGTGGAGCGGGGCGCACGCAGGGTGGCCAAAGACTTTGCGCCAGGTGTAAATTGCGCTTTCTGGGTGGCGCGGGGCCGGCTCCTCTGGCGCTGGATCCCCCGCCTCCCCGCTCCCCCGGCTGGCCCTCCCTCCGGAGCTGCGGCCTACATTGTCTGCCTGCTGCGGCGTACTCCTTGGCGGCCCTGGATTGAAGTACTGCCTGGCCCTCGAGGAGCGGAGGCGGCAGCCTAGGGCCAGACGTCTTCCCCTTCTGCTACACGCCGGAGTGGGGTTCAGGGTGTGGAGCCGGCCTTGAGAGACACAGACTTGTAAATACACATTCCGTGGCCGGCCTTGGGGACTCCGCGCCTTTTCGCAGCCTGCAAGCGAGTATAGTGGCGAGATGGGCAAAGGTGATAGGACCCAGAGTAAGCTGCCCTTCTTGCAGAAGCGGTTGATACAGCAAAGCCCGATTACAGAAGACGCCCCTACGGCGCGGTTGGGGGAGGCTCGGGGCGCTGACTCAGACATTAAGGCCATGCTGCTCTCCATGGAGCAAGGCATACAGACCAGTATCTCTGCCCTGGGGTCCAAGATAGACGCTATGTCGTACAGAATGGATCGAATGGCGGAACGGCTAGACAAGCACGCCGAGAGACACGATATGGCTGAAAGGAGGATGACGGAGGTTGAAGAGGCACAGACGGACCTAGATACGACGCAAAAGAAGATGGAGAGGATGATGCAGGTCCTGCAGGACAAGACTGAAGATTTGGAAGCGCGCTCGCGGCGCTGTAATCTACGCATCACGGGCCTTCCGGAGAGCACATCTACGGGCCCTATGGAGCGCTTTGTGGAACAGCTTCTCACGAAACTCCTGGGAGACGGAGTGTTTTCAGCCATGTTTACAGTGGAGAGAGCGCATAGGTCGCTTGCACCTCGGCCTCAACCTGGAGCGTCTCCGCGCCCTATCATAGCAAAACTACTTAACTATAGGGACAGGGACACTGCACTCCGCCTGGCGCGGTCCAAACAACGACTGCAATACGAGGGGTCCGCCATCTCGCTGTACCCGGATTTTACAGCGAAGGTGCAGGAGGAGCGTAAACAGTTTATTCCGCACAAAAAGCGTCTCAGGGAGATGGGCCTGGACTATGCGTTGTTGTACCCGGCCAAGCTTCGTGTCAACAAGGGAGGGCATTCCCATATCTTCACGGAACCTAAGGCGCTGCAGCAGGCGATGAAGCGTTGGTCGAAGGAACAGAAAACAAGCTTGGAAAAGAACCACGAGGGCGATGAGAATGACAGCATACTGGACGATCAGGATTGATAACTTTCATTGCCACATCGCTCACTTTGCGTCTGAGCAGAGGTGTCCTACGTCGAACTTTAGCAGCACACACCTGGAGAGGAGATGGGTCACCTGAGACACTTAATGAAACCTGCAAGATGCACAGATAAGTGGTTTAGAGAGGGGGGTGGTGCATAGGGGGGGGCAATGCTGGTTGCATTTCGGTACACCCTTGGCTCCTGCGCTCTCTGGGAATTATCACATGACTTTTCTCTGATGACATTCAGTAGCAAATGGCCCAGAACTGGGAACGCTTACCGGACATGGCCTTGAGGGCACCTCACACAGGTGTGGGGCGAACCAGATAATTTTTTGCAGTTATGAAACGTTGCACTATTTGTAGTTCTGTGCGTGGCGGGAGCGGGTGGAGGGGCTCACGAGCATTCTGAGACATAGGTAGAGACTATGACACTTGGCTACCTAAGCCCCTGCGCGTTAAGGACACTGTTGTGTTGGTTAAACACAGTTGGGGTGGGTCGGATGGGGAGTGGGGTGGGTAGATTACTGCCGGACCGGGTTGGGGGTGGGTCTGCTGTGGGCGGGGAGATGGAATGTGGTATTAAGGGAGTTCATGTTTCTGTGAGGGGTGGACAGTGTGGGAGATGGGGGGGGGTAGGGGACTTTTTGCAGAATGTTCGCTGACTTATTCAGATGCCTCGGGAACTGTTTGTGGTATTGAGACCGAGTACTGTTATATTGCCTTGAGTTGCCTTCAATGCCTAATGCCCCAGTGACGAACTTGGAAAATCCTGTTGATACCTTGCGAGTGTTAACCTGGAATGTCAGGGGGCTAAATGACTACAGAAAGCTGAGGAAGGTGCTCCACTACCTACAGCGACATCATGTAGACCTGGCTCTCATCCAAGAAACCCATTTACCACTCACGAGCAAGATACTACACCACAGGGGCCTATTGGGGAACTCCACAGTGGCGGGTTTCACTACACACTCCAGGGGAGTTTTGACGTGGGTAAACCCTCGCTCCAAGCTAGTTCTGCAGCCAATTAATGCAGATCCTGAGGGCCGTTATCTGATTTCGAGATGCGAGGGAAAGGGACATGATTTAATTGTGGTTAATGTATATAGCCCGAATTACGACTCTCCTGATTTTTTCGCTCAGTTAGCCCTATGTTGTAGAACATATGTCTCGGCACACATGCTCTGGGGGGGGTGATTTTAATCTAGTGCTGGACCCTGAGTTGGACAGATCCTCCGGCCCGCGCGGAAACCGGCTGCAGCGGCGGTGACTCTCCAGGCTGAGCTGCTGACACTGGACCTGGTTGATGTGTGGAGGGGCAGGAATGCGGGCAGGGGTGGGTACACTCATTACTCTTCCTTTCATGACATTCACACCAGGATCGATTACTGGTTGGCCTCTCACTCCATCACTGGCCGAATTTCGGCATGCACTGTACTTGCGCGCACGCTATCTGATCACTCACCGATACTACTGGTTCTGGAGACGCCGAACCGCAGGATCCCCCCATTCACCTTGCGATTTCCTCCATACGCGCTGTTAGATGACACCTTTAGAGGGGAAATGGCTGAGGAAATCGACCTCTTCTTCGAGAAGAATTTAGGCTCCGTGGACACCTTTCACACGGTATGGGAGGCGTTCAAGGTTTTCATTCGCGGGATAGCTATGTCCAAGCATTCCAGTGTATTGAAGGCCATACGACAGCGACTGCGCTCTCTGGAATCCCAATTAGCTGCACTGAAGACACAGTTATTGTCTGACCCGGACCCCTCTATACCTGACAGACTACGATCCCTAATCTCAGAATTCAACGAGGAGGCGGATAGGGAGGTCTGCTACATGGGGAAGAATGCCTCGGCGAGAACTTACGGTGAGAGCGAGCGACCTAGCTCACTTTTAGGTAGAATATTGCGTAAGGATGAGAGAGCCCCTAGATTGACAGAACTTGTAACCCCAGGAGGGAGCATGGCCACGACGGACGAGGAGATTATCACGGCATTCCGTGACTATTACTCTGACTTGTACACTACTAAAACAGAAGATCAAGAGTCTGACATGGACGATTACCTGGAATATATACAACTGCCGTTTTTGGCTCAGTCAGACAGGGAGTTTCTCATGTCACCCATACAAGCAGACGAGATCTCTGAGGCACTGGCCAGCATGCGTGTGCACAGCGCTCCCGGGACAGACGGCTTGACAGTAGGGTTCTACAAGGCTTTTAAGGACATTCATTCCCCACCTGTTGTCCTTGTTTGACGAGATATGCGAGGAGGGCAGCATGCCCTGTACGATGAGAGAGGCCCTATTGGTTACCATCTTAAAGCCGGGCAAGCCCTCCAATGTCTGCAGCTCGTACAGACCGCTCTCCCTATTGATCGTAGATGCCAAACTTTATGCCAAGGTCCTAGCTACTCGGCTGTCCCTTATTGCGCCAGAGATCGTTGCCCCAGAACAGTCTGGCTTTGTACCTGGGAGGAACCTGACCTATAATATACGCACGGTGTTGGGCACAATGCAACATGTGCGACAGGATGCGAAGGCAGTAGCGATTTTCTTGGATATGGAAAAGGCGTTCGATTCTGTCGAATCGCCATTCATGCTGAGGGTCCTGCGTCGAATGGGTCTGGGTGAGCAGTTTTTACAAATGGTTGGTGCGCTGTATTGGAGGTCGGCGGCAAGGGTGAGACTAGGAGACCGCGTTTCGGACCCTTTCGCCATCAGCAGAGGCACGAGACAGAGTTGCCCCCCTGTCCCCGTTACTGTACGCCCTGGTTGCTGAACCACTAGCGTGTGCGCTGCGAGAATATCACTGGCACCGGGGGGTTAGTTTTCCGACCTATAAGATAATCGTCTCGACGTACGCGGACGATACATTGCTCTATGTACGGAATACGGAATCGAATCTCTCCCCAGTTCTGAGGGAAGTAGTACGCTTTGGCGTCCTCTCGGGACTAAAGGTTAATTGGGAGAAGTCGGTGGTGTTCCCACTGACCCCGGTGACAGATCGCTTTGAGATGGAATACCCGTTACACTGGTCCACGGACCCAGTACGATACCTTGGCACAATGATCCACACGGACCCGGATGTGCTATTCAGTGCAAACTATGGGGTGGCTTTCAGTAAGTGCGAGGAGGATGTGGAAAGGTGGTGTAAGCTACCACTCTCCCTGATGGGCCGCATAGCCATCATGAAGATGGTGATTCTGCCGAGATTTTTGTTTCTATTTAACACGCTGCCCATTATACTTTCGAAAGCCTTCTTTCGGAACCTAACGACACTCATGACTCGCTTGGCCTGGGGAGGTGGACAGCCGCGGGTCAAGTGGAGCACGCTCACGCTCCCGTATGAGCTAGGTGGACTTGGTGCGTCTGACCTAGAGAGATACTACAGGGTGGCTCAGGCCACACATCTACACACGTGGATTCATGGTGATAGGAACATCCCACACGTGCAGATGGAGCAGCTCTTTGCGGACCCTCTTCCGCTCCCAGCCACAGTCTGTACCCCTGTGGATCGTAGGGTCGGTGTACTAGACTCCATAACGGCTACAAAGCACGCCTGGAACGCGTTACTGAAGGCCAGGGAGGGAGAGCTGCTATACTCCCCCTTGATGGCGGTGGAATGGCTGCAGTGGCTAACCCCCATCGGGGACGGGAATGTGATCCGAGCCCTGCATGCGCTGGGACTGAGGACTGCAGGAGAGCTGTTTACCGACGGGAAAGTTAAAACGTGGGACCAGATCGCTCAGAGTGTGGATAGCCCGACTCTGTTACAGCGGTTTCAATTCCACAGAGTCCGGAGCGCCCTGAAGGATGTCCTGGGCCCAGATCTGGTGGAGCCACCGGCCCTCCCGGAACAATCATACGTTATAACTTCTGCATCTCCGCGGCATATGACAGCGCACTTATACAAGAGCATTGTCTCCTATAGAGTGCAAGAACCCTCCAAGGCCCGTTTAGCATGGCAGAACGACCTGGGGATTGAGATAGATGACCGTATGATTGTTGTGTCAATACTAGGAAGCTGTCACTGAATGGGCGACACAGACTGATACACTTTAAGTTCTTGCAGCGGGTGTATTACACTCCTGAGCGCTTACATCGATATGGCCTCCAACAATCCCCCGAATGTGAGCGTTGCCAAGCGCCGGTGGCGGATTTCTTACATGTGGCGTGGGGCTGCCGTCGGATACATGAGTTCTGGGTGGCGGTCATTTCGGAACTAAGCGAGATACTGGATCATGAAATTCCGGTAGACCCGGCTTTGGCATTGCTGGGCTATTCGAAGCCCTTACCGGTGGCATACAGGCGATTGACGGATATGGGACTACTACTGGCGCGATGTACAGTGGCGCAGTGTTGGATGAGAGGGCCGACTCCGACCAAGACACGGTGGGCTAGAGATATGGTATACTGCTGCATGCAAGCGGAACACTACAGTGAGCTCCTCCCTCCCACCAGCAGGCCGAAAAACTTCTGGGGCCTATATAATGCTTTTAGATACACTAGGGATGACACTGCGGACACACAGCGGGAAGAGGGGGAGGATGTGCACTAACACACACATAGGGGGGGTCTCCCTGTGAACTCAAGGAGCGTAGGGTACGTCAGAGACCTGAGAGGAACAGTGGCAGCAGGGTGGAGTATTGATACCCGTCTGTCCTGTGGTGAGGGGCTGGTAGGGGTACACACGGGTTATCACACAGGGTAGAATGGGGCACACTCGGAACACTCCGAAGAGGTTACACTCAGGGCAAGGGAGGTGGTCACTGGCACAAGATTTAGCGTGGCATCTCCGGTAGCACGTAGGTTAGCGAACGGGTTGAACACCTGAGGGGGGGTGGAGAGGGGGTTTCTTGGGAGTTTTTGGGTGAGGGGGGAGTGGGGAGCTTCTTTTGGGAGGGGGGGGACCTTATAACGTAAAATGCACCTACATTTTTTCCTTCACAGCAAACGATCTACACAAGCCAATTTCTGTGTGACTGGGGTCGTACGTGGATGCACTGTAATGACACCAGCAGTCGCTGGCGGTTTGTTCGCCTTCCCCAAAGTTCCCTTGCGACGCCGTACCCCAGGGTTGACGGCATATGGCTGTGTATCACAAGCTGCCTGTTTATTGACTACATCTATTGTTATTGCAGTGCCGGCCCGAGGGGGTTGTAGGCGGTATGCTGTGTCTATTTGCGACAGTATTAATAAAGGTGTTTCAAAAAAAAAAAAAACAGCTGAGCCTCTTAGGCCTTCTAGCTAAGAACCCCCCCACCCAAACTGATCACCTCCTTCCCCCAACAATGAAATTCCCCCGGTGGTGGTGGCTAGAAATTATATGCACTGGCCTTGTGTTCAAAGGTTTGCCCCTAGGAGTGCTGCAATGGTCTCTTTCATGAACGCCCTGATCTAAAACTGGAAAAGATGCGTGGTCCGGAGTGATGGTGGGCAGACTGCTAGTGGGAGACCTTGCGTGAGGTATGTGACTAATGGGCCCCATTTGTATTCAAAGTTTTTGTAGTCGTCTCTGAAAATGTCTGCCATCCTCTCCATGCTTAGGATTTTCCAAAGGCATGAGTGCCATTGAGACAGCGCGGGTGCTGCCCTCTTGTTCCATGCTGCCGCTATTGCTGTTTTGGCGGCCCCTATGCATGCTCACATAATGGCTCTGTCTGCTTTAGTTTGGTGTTCTAGTTATGGATCTCTTATGCAGAGAAGGATCCTCTCCATGGAAGTCGGAACAGGGTAGCCCAGCATATCTTTCATATGTGCCAGAATTTCCTCTAAAATGTTTTGATTTTCGGGCAGTCCCACAAAATATGTCGGAAGTCCCCAAGAAGGCCACACCCCCTCCTGCACAGGTCGCAGGCGTCTGGAAATATCTTTTTAAGTTTTGTGGGGCACATGTAGCTGTCTCAGAGTCTTTTAAAGTGGGCTTCCCTCAGTTCTAGAGAATGGTTATACTTAGTGATATCTGTCCACAGTCACCGCCATTCTTTATCGGGGATCTCCCTCTCTGTCATATGTTCCTAGAGGCTCCTGTATCTTGGTCTTGGTGAGTGTAGTGTAGAGTGTAGTAAGCTGTAAAGGAAAGAGATTACGCCCTTCATAGAGCCCACCCGTCTTACAAAATTTTCTATTGGTGTTCGTTCTCTTGTGGCTGCATCTCTGTTCTGGGGTTGCATGGCCCAGTGTTTGAGTTGATAGTATTGAACATGTTCGTTAGGAGATAGCTGAAATTCCCTTTGTCAGTTCTCAAATGTAAGTATATCATAGTTGTGGGATAGCTCTGAAAGCATTATTATTATTATTATTATATTTATTTTTGTAGAGCGCGCAGCTACCCTGAGGTTTCCCTGCGCTAAGGACATAAAGAGCGAAAATACAAAAGGGGACAGAGGGCTATTGAAAAAGAAATTATTGGTTAAACAACAATGTTTTTTGGTTCTTACGGAATTGGAGGTAGCAATCTTCCGTGCGAAGCTGAATTGGGAGAGAATTCCAGAGAGAGGGGGCCAGGTAGGAAAAAGAACGGCCTCCCTGTCTAACTCGGTTGATCCTGGGTATCTGAAACTTATATTGGCTAGAGGAACGTAAGGTTCTTGGGGGGAAATATTGATGGACAAGGGTGCTCAGATAGGAGGGGGCTTTACCTGCCTTGATTCTGTGCATAAAACACAGAGCTTTAAATTTTGCGCGGTGATCGATACGGAGCCAGTGAAGACTCCGAAGACCAGATGAAGTTGGGGATCTTTTAGGTAACATGCATATCAAACTAACTGCTTCGTTTTGCACTGTTTGTAGTTTCCTGGTGACTTCTTTACATGCCCCCAGATATAAGATGTTGCCGTAGTCCAATCTAGATGTAATTAGAGCTTAGACTACGGTTTTTAGTGTATTCTGGGGGAGCATCCACCTGATTTTCTTAAGCCACTTGAGGATGG
Source organism: Lissotriton vulgaris (assembly GCF_964263255.1). Classification (NCBI taxonomy): domain Eukaryota; kingdom Metazoa; phylum Chordata; class Amphibia; order Caudata; family Salamandridae; genus Lissotriton; species Lissotriton vulgaris. The sequence continues at coordinate 757,230 of NW_028241349.1, read as the reverse complement.
TAAAACAAGTGGCTGCCACTCTGACCGCTTGTTGTTTCATGGACATATGTTCATCAAAAATGATGCTCAAATTACGAGCGGTTTTGGAGGGGGTGGGTGTAGGTCCCATCTGAGGTGGCCAATGTTGGGGGCCCCATAGGGTAGTGTGTTTCCCAAACAGAAGCAGTTCGGTCTTTCCTCCGTTGAGTTTTAGTTTGTTATCAAACATCCATTTGGCAATGTTATTAAGATCAGAACAGAGGGAAGACGGGTTGGAATGTGCGTTCGCAGGGAGTGAATAAATGATCTGGGTGTCGTCAGCATATGAGTAGATCGTCAACCCAGATTTTTCGGCTAAGGAAGCAAGGGGACTGATGTACAAGTTGAATAAGATGGGGCTGAGAGTCGAACCCTGGTGAACCCCAAATAGTGAATTATGAGGTTTAGAAGAGGATGTAGAGGAGAAGACTTGAAAGGTTCTATCGGTGAGGAAACTTTTTAGCCATGCCAGGGCAGGTCCAGTTATGCCACAGGTTTGCAAGGTGTTAAGGAAGATGGAGTCAACTTGCCGGCGTATAGTTTCAGAAATCACTAGGAGGGTTGATTCGGTTGAAAAACCTGCCCTAAATCCCGACTGGGATGTGTGAAGGAGGTTATTGATTTCTCTGAAGTGAGTAAGTTGGGTAACAATATGTTTCTCCAAGATTTTGGAGAATAGGGGTAGAAGCGAAATTGGGCGGAGGTTAGCGGGGTCATCTGGATCTGCGGTGGCTTTCTTCAGTAGTGGTGAAACCATGGCATGTTTCCATGCCTTAGGGACTTTGACATCTCTTAAGGAAGAGTTTTCAGGAGCTCCAGAACGAGTGTGAGGGAAGGGGTGTCAAGTGAAAGGAATATTTGTGGGGGAAAGGGGTCAAGGGGGGAGCCAGATTTGATAGTTTTGATGATTTCATGTAATGATGACAGGTTGAGCGGGTCCCAGTTAGCTAGAAGCTGAGGGGAGCCACCTAATGAAGGGTCTGGTCTAACATCTTCCCAATTGGAAGTAATTTTAGGAGAATCCAGGACTATTGGAGAAGAAGTTGAATCTTTGAAGTCATCATAGATTTTGTCTATTTTGTTTATGAAGAATTCTGCCAGAGCATTGCACTGTGCGGAGTCCAGACAGGGGGCTTTCGGATGGCAGGAAGAGCCAGAGAGTTCCTGCACTATTTTGAAAAGTGCTTTGGGCCGGTTTTGAGCATTCTCAATAGTTGTTTTGGCATATTCAGCTCTAGCTGATGAACAATTAGCATGATATTTCAATAGGGCTGCTTTATATAATAACTTTAGTGAAGGGTCATAGTGGGCGCCATCGACGCTTTAGATTTTTACAAGCCTTTTTTTCAAGTTTGAGTGCATCTGTAAACCAAGGGGCCGGGGGATGAAGTGGGATTTGTTTTTTATTTCTTTGTGGAAGGCATACATTAATGGCAGAACTGAGCCAGTTGTGAATGGCTGCAGCTTCCTCGATGTTTGTTATATTAGTGAGGGGCCTGGTGTCGTTAAGATGTGCATTCAGCTGGATAGTGTTCAGTTTTTTCCAATTTCTCATTACCCTTGGTCCGGAAGGGGCCTTCTGAGAGGTAACCGGTCGGGGCACGGCTATAGTAAATTCCACCAGGTAATGATCAGACCAAAGCATGAGGCATCCTCCTTCCCTCCATGTATCAAATGGGCCCTCACGGAGTGCTGGTGGAAAATTCGGGTTGTAATGGATTAGCGTGTATGATGACAGAAATGTGGTCCTCTCGCTACTTATGGATGCCTCGTCCCATACCTTCGGTGTGGTGCAGGTAGGTGTGCTAATATATGTGCATATAGGTCTGTCTTCCTAAGGCTTCCATATGAAATCACAAATCGTTCTCCTCACTATCACTCGATCCATATGTAACCAGTGTTTATCTGATTCCCTTCTGGACCATTCTGCCACGATCCTCAGTTGGGCTGCTTTATAATATAAGTTAAAATCAGGGATTGCCAGTCCTCCTTCACTTTTTGAGCATCTCAGAGTGTGGAAGGGGAGGCGAGCCCTGCCTTTCTGCCAGATATATCAAGTGGTCATAGAACGCAGTCTAGAAAATCCCTATCTAAGACAATTGGCAGCGCCTGGAAGAGATACAAGAATTTGGGCAGTACTGTCATCTTTCCTGCGTGTATGTGTCCCAGCCACGTGATAAAGAGCGGTTTCCAACGTTTGAGATCTTGCTGAGTTTGGAGTAGGTGAGGCGGGTAATTGGCCTTATAGAGGCCCTCTGGTCATGGGGTTAGTTGTATGCCCAGGTATTGAAGTGAGCGTCTAGCCCACTGAAAGGAAGTTTGTTCCCGAAGGTGATCAGCCTCATCTTCTTTCATCGTGAAGTTTAGTATAGACGATTTGGTGAGGTTGACTTTGAAACCTGCCACCCCTTCAAATTCTTTTAGTACCCCCTTCAGAGCCTGCAGCGAGTGGGCCAGGGTGCTGAGTGTCAACAGGACGCCGTCTGCAAATAATGGTAATTTGTGTTCCTCCCCTCCAAAGTGAATGCCTCTCACCTCGGGGGATGCCCGGATCTGCATCTCTAGCGGGTCTGTGCTCAAAGCAAACAGCAGTGGGGACAATGGGCAACCTTGTCATGTCCCCCTTGTCTAGTGGGAAAAAGTCTGAGCTGGTCCCGTTAACCTGCACTCTGGAACGCGGCTGCGTATAATTGGTTCTGATCATGTCTATGAATTTCTTCCCAAAACCAAAGTACTCAAGCGTGAGAAATAGAAAAGAGCATTCCACCCTGTCAAAGGCCTTCTCTGCGTCTAGGCCCACAAGAATCACTGGTATCTTATGTTTAGTTGCCTTCTCAATCAGGTGTATTGTCCTGTGGACATTGTTGTGGGTCTGTCTACCTTTTATAAAGCCTGACTGATCAGGGTGGACTAGGTCTGGCATTCAATCTTATAGCCTTGCTGCTAGGATGGCCGTGTATAATTTAGCATCAATGTTCAAGAGTGAAATGGGCCTGTAGGAAGCGCAGTGTTGTGTGTTTTTCCCCAGTTTGTGGATCACCATTATCACCGCTTCGGCCATGGATGGTGGCACCTTGTGGCCCTCTGCTATAGCGTTAAAGAGCTGGGTGAGTTGTGGAATAATATGTGGCGCAAATGTTTTATAGAAGTGAGCTGTCAAGCCGTCTGGCCCAGGGGATTTATTGGCTTTAAGTGCCTTGATCGCTTTCCCTACCTTCTCGTCAGTGATGGGTGCATTTGGAGTGTCATTCCAGGTTTAGGGGACATGCGGGCTATCCAACGACTGCAGGTATCTATGTTGTGCCTCTGTGTCGCGTGGCTTGCATGTGTAGATAACCTTGTAGAAGGACCGGAATGTGTTGGTCTTATCTATGTCTGAATGTGCCAGATTGCCCCCTCCATCTAATATCCCCCACTGTATTCCCTCTCTCTTTTTTCCCAGACCTGCCTGGCTAGGTGTGTTCCCACCTTATTTCTTTGTATGGAGAGATTTACCAGAGCCTTATTAAAGTATATTTGGCCCTGTTGGTATATATCGCCTTGATTTTCCCCTTTAGCACAGTCAATTTATGCAGCAGTGGCCTGTAGGGTGTCTTTTTATGTTCCTTCTCTACCTGTTCAAGTTCCACCTCCATTGCCTCCCTTTCCTTATCCTTTTGTTTGTTCAACTTGGCATTGAGCTCTAAGCACTTACTCCTGAGAACTGCCTTAAAGGAATCCCAGTTGTTCAGAGGTGTAGTAACATGGGGGTTATTTAGTTGAAAGAATTCTTTAATAGCCCCCCCTTAATTTGTCTCTTAGCAGTCTATCTCTTGTCAGTGACACCGGGAGTACCATTTTGGTATCTTGGGGGCGTCGCTGCCCAAGGTCAGGCTTATAGTGACAAGGCTATGATCAGAGATAGTAATCAGGAGAATTTTCGCCTCTCGAAGTGATCCCAACAAATTTTGGCTGATAAAAATATAGTCAAGTCTTGAGTACGTTTGATTTGCATGTGAGAAGAATGTAAAATCTTTGGGCGTGGGATGTAGTAGAATCCATGCGTCTTTGAGTCCTAAGGTTTGAAGTGTCTGTTTCACCCTCCTCTGGATACCACCCGCCATGGGTCTATGTGGATGTGTGCTATCTATGTCTGCCTGCCAGGTGAGGTTAAAGTCCCCCATAAGGATTGTGGAGACCTCTGATCAATCAGAGAGGACACAAATGCAGGTTGACCCATGTTAGGGACATATACCGAGACAAACGTGTACAGTTTCCCCTCAGTCTCCCCTTTACCACAATGCTCTGGCCTTCTTTGTGTGCCTTAATAGCCTCTGATTGGAATTTCATGGAAATATGAAAGAGCAGTGCCACCCCTTTCTGTTTGGTATCACATTCCAGGAGGTGATTGAGATCACCATAACTTGGCTGTCAAGCACCCCTTCTTCTCCAGCTCCCCATGTGTAGATATCCTGTCCCCTCCTGTTATGTTAACCCCCCAGGGCTCCCAATGTCCCAATCCTCTCGTGAAGTCTCTTTTGTCTGGTGAAATAATATAGATATTACCCCTGTATATCCACAACCACCACCACTGAAGTCCTTCCTCCTCCCTCAACAGAAACAAAACAACATAAACAAACATAACCTCTGCTGGGTGGCTCAGGGACCTCCAGCCTTAACGTCTTTGTAGGATAGTTTTGTGCTGGCGGGCACTTAGGACCGGGTCCGTAGCCACAACTATCCTTCTTGTTTCGTATAGGTAGCCAGCTCTCAATTCGACCCCTCCAGGGCCGCGTCCACAGCTCGATGAGTGACTCCCACAAGCCAAGTCCTTGTACGTCTTCAGGTTCTGCCCTTGCTCCCTTTCTTAGCCATTTCTGAGACGGCTCAGTCCCTTGGGCAGGATTTGGCCTGGGCTCCCTCTTCCTCTGTCAAGTTACGATCTGGATTGATTGTGTTTGGCCGTCACACTCCATTGGAAGGTTTTGTTGTTGTCACATTCTCTACCATTTAGCCTATCTTGGCTGCCCTCAGTCTCTTCAGGAGGGAGACACAGTACTCTTCTGCCTTCCTCTATCTCTGTGACGTGGCGCATTTTACTGTTGTATTCAAAACTCAAGCCGAAAGGGTATGTCCATCTGTAGTTGATCTTTACTGTTCTCAGTTTTGCGGTGATGGGCCTGATTTGCTGCCTCCTCATAAGCATCGTGGGTGCCAGAACTTGGTATAGGCTGCAGCAGAATCCCTGAAACGCTATTTCATATTTTTTCCTGGCTGATTGCATGATCGCCTCTTTTACCTTAAAGGAATGGAGTTTGACAAGAATATCGCGTGTGTGGTGTTGTTCCCCCGTCACCGGGTTCCCCATGTGGTGTGCCCTTTCAATCTGGATTTAAGCTGTTGTGGCTCCAAGATCTCTGTAAAATGTCCTTCAATGAAGGCCTCCAGGTATGGTCCTTCAGGCTCCTCCTCTAGGTCTTTAATTCTAATGATATAAGTCCTATTTACCAGGTCCTCTGTCTTCCGGAGAGCTGCTTGTAGCTGTGTCTGGCGGTCTTGTAGATTGTTTTGTGTGGTTGAGACACGTTTGTCCAGATCCTGTGTCTAGGCTACCACCACCAACACTCTGATGCCCACAGAGTCCACATCCTGTTGGAGAGCAGACATGCGTTAGTTTAGATCTGCTTTGAGTTGTGCCATCGTGGCTTTGATGTCTGTTTTAATCTCTGCTCGAAGTTCCGTTTTGAATTCCCTAAGTGAGGCCAATAAATCATATTTTGTGAGCGCCATATTGGTGGAGTTGTCACCGTGATCCGGGAGTTGTCTCTTTTTGGCAGACATAAAGTAGCTGGAGACCTTGCTTGTCGCTTTCTTTGGTGGCATAGATGCGAACCGGTCGCCACCTTCCCAATGCATGTGCAAGGTCTTCAGCCGCGAATGGGTACCTTCGTCAGCAAGGGCTCTTTATCATCTCCGGTGTTTAATGGCTCATTTGGTATGTTTCCCTCCCTCCATCCGCAGTCAGCATCATTGAGAAGTGGTTGTCTATTGTTGTACCACTCAGGTTCCTTACTGCATCCCCGAACCCGTTCCCTGGATCGGTCTGCTACTTCAGGGGCTTCGTTTCATTTGTTTAAAGTCATCCTTGTGTCGTCTCATGCACCTCTCCATGGTTTGGCTTCCTCTCAGTACACACAATCCAAAAGCCTCCTCGGGTGGCCACCATCTTAAGGTCAGGCAGTATACATGTAATGTCTTGCGTCAGACCCCTGTGAGTCCAGCCACGCACAGTCTTATGTGGAGCTGCTCTATAGCGCTGTGTATAGCCCCCAATTACACTGGTATGCAGCCAGGATATTCCCCGCTCCCCTTTTCACTGGTCAATTTCCATTCATTGGGTAGGGCTCGACCGCGGCGCAGCCGACTGCGGCATCTGAAAAGGCAGCCAGTTGTGTTGTGCCCTCGTGGCAGCCCGTATCGCTGTATCACTCCTCCGGTTGGTCCAGAGTGCCTCACCTTCCATCTGGTCTCACCTTCAGTGTTTACGGGGATACGCCGCTCCTCCGGTAATTGCCGCCATCTATGGAGCTCGGCGCGTTTTCCTTGTGGGCACTCTGGAGTCGAGTCCTACGCCCATAGCCTATCTCAGCACATCTTTCTAGCACCGCCGGTAAATCCACAACTTGGCCGTCTATTTAGTAAGTGTGTGGCTACTCATCTCCTGATAGAACCTGTGCGGACAGCAGTGGGGCTCCGGAGCCGAGACAAATCACATCCGTCCGGCCATCTTGTCCAGCCACGCCCTCTCGGAACTGAATCTTGTCCCATGACGAATCTGAAGAGCCACCCACATGTAAGCCTTTAAGTACCCTAGGGAATGTGTTGGGACGATTCAGTGGTTCCTTCTAGAGGAGGGACTGGACAGAGATGAGGATACTCTCATGTCCTTTGTCCAATTTCATGCCATAGCGGGAGCCACCGGCTTCCTGAACTGGTTCCAACTGGAGTAAGCAAGGAGGATACCAAATGTACCCTTCAAAGCAGTCTGGTAGTGCTGGCAGGCACCCCACCCCAGTCTAATACACTAAGTCCTGTCTGTGACAGGAAATCTATTGTTCTACCTTCACCTGCTCAAGCCTGGCTCAGCAGCCGGAGGGCAGAATTGTGTGTGTGATTGGCAGCAGCACTAGCTTGCTGTTAGACCCTGAAAGACTGGTACAGGGAATAGAGGGGAGCTCCCTAGGGGAGCCTCCCAGTACATGGGATCCTACATCCAACACTGGAATCTGTGTTGGGGTACAATTCCAACATATTTGATACCAAACATGACCAGTTTCGGTGCAGCCAATATAAAGTTAGACATCTCGTAATTTACTTCATGTCCACTAGTGGCCCGCCAACACGACCTCAACATCATCTCCCACGCCGACGACACCCAGCTCATCCTCTCCCTCACCAAGGACCCTCACACCGCCAAAACCAACCTCCACGAGGGAATCAAGGCCGTCGCCGACTGGATGAACAACAGCCGTCTGAAGCTAAACTCGGACAAGACGGAGGTACTCGTCCTCGGACCCACCCCCCTAGCCTGGGACGACTCCTGGTGTCCGAGCACACTGGGAACAGCACCCACCGACCATGCATGCAACCTAGGATTCATCCTCGATTCCTCCCTCTCCATGTCTAAACAGGTCAACACCATCTCCTCCTCCTGCTACAACACCCTTTGCATGCTCCACAGGATCTACAAGTAGATTCCGACCGAAACAAGAAGAACGGTGACACAGGCCCTCATCAGCAGCAGACTGGACTACAGCAACGCGCTCTACGCAGGAATCCCAACCAAACACCTATGACGACTACAACGCATCCAAAACGCCTCTGCTCGACTAATCATCATCGTCCCCCGCCGCAGCCACATCACCCCCCACCTGAGAGTCCTACACTGGCTCCCCGTCGACAAGAGGATCACCTTCAAGCTCCTCACCCACGCACACAAAGCACTCCACAACGCCGGACCAGCCTACCTGAACAGAAGACTCAGCTTCTACACCGCCACCCGCCATCTCCGCTCCGCCAGCCTCGCCGCTGTCCCCTGCATCCAATGAACAACCTCTGGTGGCAGATCCTTCTCCTACCTCGCCGCCAAGAACTGGAACACCCTCCCTACCCACCTTCTGCAGACCCAAGACCTACTCACCTTCAGACGACTCCTCAAGACCTGGCTCTTCGAGCAGTAGCGGCACCCCTTCCCCTCAGCGCCTTGAGACCCTCACGGGTAAGTAGCGCGCTTTACAAGTACTCTGATTGATATACGTATAAAATGTCTGACCGCACTTACAAAGTCGGTAGACTCCCAGGTTTGTAGGGGGCGTCGCGCACATGCAGGGCACCCTCACACTTATAACCAAGCACCCTGCCTCGAGGATTGAAATGTCTACCTTATGAGTGACTCATAGGTTTTAAGTGCAGTGACCTCAGTTATAAGGAAACATATATCTGTGGTGAGTGGTGCTAGCACCAGCTCACACAGGCTGCAATGGCGGGCCTGTAGTCACAGTTTGAGTGGTCTCTCATGGGCGGCACAATACATGCTGCAGCCCATGGGAGACCCCTGGTGCATCTATGCCCTGGGTACCTTAGAACCATATACTAGTGACTTAGAAGGGTACACCAGTAGCCATTTAGGAAGGTATCAAAGTACTTACCATAGTCCAATTTAGGGAGAGAGCACGGTGACTGGGGTCTTGATTAGCAATATCCAATCAGACTAGTCAGAAAACAGAATGACACCAGCAAACAAAGAGGGTAACCATAAAAGCAGATCCTACTTTCCTACACCAAATGTACAGTAAACTTCCCCGTTTACTCTACTCTGTCTGTAATACCTCTTTGACATTAGATTATGAGGCAGGTTGAGGTGCGTTGACCTGAAAGAAATAGGTTTATACATTTTCATATATTAATGTAGGCTTTTAACGTCCATTCTTATCAGACCCTTCACTGTCTATCTCCTAGTTCCAAGTGAGATATTGGAAAAATAAACCCTAAAATTCACTAAGGGACCAGTTCTATATTAAGTAACTGTGAAGGTACTCTAAGATGTCAGTTAGTTGTGGACAGAAAGCGGTGCAATATCCTATAAAATAAGTCAGATGTATGACGTTACATTGCATGCTTTTACCACGCATGCTGTTACAACGCTAGTATTACAACGGAAACCTTTACAACGCATAGCGCTTTGGGGTGCTCGATAGTGAATAGTTTAATTTACTATTCCAACTCCAGTCCCCGTGGAATCTATTCCCTATCCTAGAGCGCCCCCCAGCGCAATGCGTTGTAACGGTTTGCGTTGTAATAGTTGCGTCGTAAAGGCACTGCGTGGTAAAAGTTGCGTTGTAAAGGATGTTCCCCAAATAAGTCTGCTTGGTCATTGAGATTATACATTAAATTTTCATACCCTCTCATTGCTTTCATCTCCCTCAACCAGAATCCACTGTCCAGGATAGTGCAATATTTCACCTTCAAAAGATGCACTGTTTTGCCACTTCTACGGAGGCCACAACCCACCTCCTCCAGTGTGAGGTAAGTCCAAGTATGGCTGCAAATGCATTCAAGATGATCAGTGTGCCCTGTTAGGACTAATTCAGAATTCCAGGATGCTTTCAAAGTGTTGTGTACTTGGGTCGATTCGTTTAGAACTGGGCAAGACCATCTTATATGTGGAATATCACAGGCTACGTCCCCACCTCTCCAACAATTGTAGGGTGCTAACAGGTCTTAATTTTGCAAACTTCTAGGGGACCAATGCCACTCATGTAGTACTTTGAAAAAACTTAGGTTCAGTCCAGCCTGTCTAAGGTCAACTCTGTGTTGTCTTATATCTGACTTATTTCCTTCTGAAAAGTCCTGGGAAGATCTACCTTGCCATTTTGTGAGTGTTGTCATAGTCATAGTGTAGAGAATTCATCCCATTATATATTGTCATTCCACTGTGCTACTGAGGACAGGGATGTGAAGCAGATAATTCAATCTTGGGCCTGCCTCTAATGGGATAAGTCTCCCACACTGTTAAAGTGCTTCCTCTGTGAAAGGAATAGAAGCAAGATAGGTTCCAGCCTTATAGACTTCATCAGTGGGTGCAGCCTAAGTACCTGTGCAAAGCAAGCTTAGGACTGCACCTCTGTTTACCCACATCACTTAGGGCAACTTGGTTCAGTTGCACAAAAGTCATGGGCTGCATTTTTGAAGCACCTGAAATTATCTGAGTGTATTCTGATTATTGGGTTTCTAACTCATGAAGTTCATTAAAACACAAAATGGAGGTCAATCATAGCAAAGGAGCACGCATGCGTGACCTGCAACCATGGTTCATAAGGACACAGTGAGCTTGGGACCCACAAGGAAATGCTTCACTCAGTCTGAAGAAATGGTATGTTATTTGAGCAAATGCCTTTCCATCATTTGTAAAAAGAACAGATGATGGAGGGAATGCTGAACAATGCAAACATCCACCCACAGATCTTGGTTTATCATTTTTTGTTCACCATGCCACCCTAGTTTGGACCCAACATTATGCAAATCAGTCTTGACCCTGCTTCTCATGGGAACAGTCCAACCGGAACTGCCAAACCAGGTCCTCCTTGTACCAGAAACAAGCATCCTGGGACCGGTTTCAGGGTGAGGGAGAAGCTAAACACACACTGACACGAGCAAGAAACACATAAATCAGAACACGAGCCGAGGCATTAAACAATAAAAAAAAAATAGTTCTCCCGCATCACAGATAAACTATCAAAGCGTAAGGAAACAATATTTGTCTGGCGCTCCTCAGCTAAGAACAGAAAGGACATATCGGCTGCACGAACCAGTTAGGAGGCAGCAAAGAAGAGTGACACTGGAGTCAACCTATGCTAAGCAGCAGGCCATATCAAAGTCCTTTTACTGAATACAGAAGGTCTTGCAGGCAGTGTATGCACACTGCCTAGGCTCGACCTAAAAATTGTGCTTTGGTGAAAGAGAGAACACAGGTTGACTGTAATACAATTGATTAGTGAAAGCACAGGCTCTTTTCCAGAGTTCACGTATCAAGTTTGTATCTTTGTTTGCACAGCCAACACATAAATATGTCGAAGTTTCGAACACAAAACATTAGACATGGTTGTGATCTTCATCAGAACACAGAAAAAGTAGAATCCTCTTCATAAGGTATGTTTTATTGCACACAATGGCACACATCCTGTGTTAAAAACATGTTGCAAAAAACAAGATTAAACTCTTTCAGCTCTGGTCAGAATTCCTTGACGATGTCTAGGGCTGTAAATAGTGTCTAGTGAATTTGACCATCGCTGCAGGAAAGAGTTTAACCGTGTCCTAATGAAGACCTGCCCATATATATTTGTCAAACATTCATTTATTCGGAATCTAAAGTAATTTAGTCTATCTACGCGAACCACTATTTCTGTTTTTATTTAGATTCCCAGGTTCCCAGGAATACCGGGTTGCCCCTTATAACTTTCCATGCATGCGAAGTGCAGGTTCTAGCCATTACAGGGGTCTTCGTCAATCCTATGGTATCATAGAAGATGGCCTAGTCACCAATGAACACAGAAAGTCCAAGATGCAGGCTGAGTGATAATTAGAGCATGCATGTCAGACATTTAGTGAGGCTAGGTAGCAAGGATTTGCATGTTCTTACCTTAGTTTCCATCCAAATTCCAGCATGTAATTTTTAGAAACAAGTACACTGGGGAAAGGGAAACAAGTGTTCGGTGCCACCTTGTGATTTTGCATTGTTAGCTGCATCACAAGGAACAATTCAGGCCTGCTTGTAATTATGTATATATATATATATATACTAGCAGCCCGTCCCGACCTTGTCCGGGAGCAACAGGCTTCCCCGACCCCCGCCCGCCTCGACATTGTCCAGCAGCCCGGGCCCCCGCCCGGCCCGGCCCGTCCCCTGCCTGCCCCGTCCCCCGCCTGCCCCGACCCCCGCCTGCATTCTCTTTTCTCCTGCAGCCGGTGCCCTGCCCAGCCCGTCCCCCGCCTGCCCCGACATGGGTCCCCTTACCTCAGCCACCGCTCCTCCCACCTGTCCGCTGCTCGCACCGCCGCTGGCCTGTCCACTGCTCCTCACGTCACCGCTCCTCCCCGCGCTCCTGGACGCCGCTCCTCCCCGCGCTCCTAACGTGAGCACGCACGTCGCGGCCGGCGCTACTTCGGAGGGACTACTTTTTTTTTTACTGTACATTTTTTAAATAACTTAAAAAAAAAAATGATATAGCCTATAACCATCTACACACCCTGACGATTCCAACGGTGTATCGGGTGTGTGGATTGGCGCTGTGGTTCCCGAGTTTACCCGCCTCAAAGGCTGAAAGTTCTTCCTATTGTAATACAAGCACTGACCCCTGTGAGTGCAGGACCTGTGACAAATACCCCTGGTTCCCCACCCCTTGTGACGATTTTGAGTCAGAGACTGAAGCAAGAGTTTTATGAGTTTTCTAGAGCGACTCAATTAAGGTAAAACAGAAAGCTCCTATTATCTTCTGCTGTTGGCAAAACCCTCAAGTCAGCCCATTCCGTGCATGCACCGGCCACAAGGGGCCCTTCTGCATCCTAAAAAAATCCAGAGAAGTGCACTGCAGTGCCTGTGGGACTGAAGAAGGTCAGCGATGCAGGTTGAAGGCAAGACCATGGCCGAGTTACTAACAATGTCATTTCACCACCGACGTTTCAAGATTTACTATTGATTTACGTTGGTTGTTTATTTATATTATAAGCACTGTATACCAGTGCTGTCTAGGGCGTGATTTTCTCAGATAAGTGTAACTTACCTCAGTTTTCTTGCTCTTTCAACCATACCGCATTAGTCTCTAAAAGTGAGAATCAGAAGTCTATGCAACTTGTCATTTTCTCAATCATTCCTTTCCAAGTAGTGAAGTAGTGTGGCTCACTGGTGGCTCACTGGTTAGAGGCGGACAGCCCGGGACCAGGGTTCGATTCCCAGCGCGGCAGGTTTCTGGACCAGGGTCAGCGGACTCGATAATTCTCTCGCCTCGGTGCCCACTCTGATCAGCGATCACACTCCGCAACTCTGGGCATTAGCTTGCCTCATCTTCACTAACGGCCCCACCAGACCGCCGGGGATGCCTGGTCTCACCCTGGAGATACCCATTAAGGGACCATCTCTCAGGGAAGCCAGGAAGGGTTTCGCAGCGGTCGAAGCGCCTTGGGACCCTCCGGGTAAGTAGTGCGCTATATAAATGCCTATACATTTACATACATTTACATTTACATAGTCATATTTTAAGACATATAATATAGTGGTAGGGGCTTTGTTCGTTTAAAATAAATTATAGGCTGTACATTGCTTTGTAAGATTACGTGAAATGCCAGTAAAAAGACTTTCTGCTCAATTTGGAATTTAAATTGTGCAGTAAAATTGCACCATTTGGCCCTATATTAATTTAATTTATTTATAAGGGAAGAACCTTTGAAATGCCATTAGAAAGGGTCTGGATAACTCTACAACAGTTTCTGAATATATTTCACGAAAAAGCCTTTAGAACTGGCAGCAAAATGTGTTGCTTGTTAGCATTTTTTGCTCTAAACTGCAATATTTATACCCGCTGCAGACCACCAAGGGGAGTTGTAGCCACTCTCGATTATTTCAATTGCTTAGTGCAGCTTAGTACTATTGGAAGGTGTAGCGGCTCCACACAAGTAACCTGACACTTAAATGCGATAATGTTCATCTTTAACCTCTTCGGTGCTCATGAGAAGGCCAGCTCGTCATGAGTCACAATGGAGCTGTGCTCATGACGAGCTGGTCTCGTCATAACGGCTCAGCGCCGCCCACGCGGTACAACGGATAAGTGCTTCACACAGCGATAAGTGTAATAAAGGCAGGCAAATGGGTGGGGAAAAGCCAAACACCATCGAGGGCAGGGGTCTGGGGAGGGAGGGCAGATAAGAAACAGATAGGGGCAGAGGGGTGAAAGAGAAAAGCAGCAGCATGGATAAGGGAGACAGTAAAACTGGCATTACAGCTGAGAGAGTGCCATGTTATTTTGAAATTGTGTTATTTTGAAATTGTGTAGGGGTGGATTATAATCCCAAGTAGTCAGCACCCACATATTTAGAGGACCTTTACTAATGTAGTTTAGTAATGTAATAGTAGACCGGGGATCAGTGCAATATGAAGTGGTATGTTTATTAATCGTAGATTAATATAGTGCCTTAATTACAAAATGTGATGTTGCATAACGTAGAAAATCTTATGTGAAATGTCATGTTAGCAATGATGTGCCTTAATGAAATGATACATGTGTTTATTAACGAGTGGATTAACATATAGTTTAATGTAATGATATTCCTTGAAGAATTTATTTGAAAGTGATGAAATGTGAAGTAATGTTTTGTTATAAATGTGTTTAAAGGTGCAAAGGCTTGGGACATGCTGAAGCCAGTAGAGGCCTAACTGTATTTTTCCCTTGGTTAGCCTTAGTCGGAAAGAAATGATTTCTCGGGCCTGGGAAAGGCTGTCCTCAGCAAATATTAAAATTGTAATTCCGAATGTTGCAAGGATGGTCTCACGTATTTTAGCTTGCAGGTGCAAGGCCACAAGGCTCGTTAGGTAGAAAAGTCCATTGTTTAGAAGTTAGGATAGTAGGCGCGAGCGCAGAGATGCTGCCAAAGAATGTGGGAGTGCAACATTTAGCGGAGAAGGTGCCTTGGACCCAAGGACACTCCAACGGATGCTGGATGGATAACTCCGTGGAGCTACACCTGCCAGATGGGCGTGTCTGAAGGCGTGTCAACTGTTTTGGGGGTTTTGTATTAAGGACAGCACCCGAGGGTGGAGAGGCAGTCCAGAGCAGAGGCCAGAGGGTAGACAGCAGTTTTAGGAGTTAGGCTTGGTAAAGGCAAGATGTTTGATAGTGGCGAACTTGAGGCAGAGTAGGGTGTAGCAAGAAGCATCTTAGAACTCAGAGCTCAGAAATTGAAGGGACTTCTTAGGAAGTCTTCACAGCTGACACCTTTATTCTTGCTGGGTAAACCATAAATTAGGGATGTCACCTTAAAGTTAGTGCAGGTACAGTCTAACAAGATTATTTTCCTTTTTGTAAATGCAGTCCCGACTTTCGACATTGTCGGTAATGGTATCCTTAATGCTTCTGGAATTAACCTTGGTCTTTATTTTGAGTCGTTTGAGGCTCTTGCGTAGAAATGCTTTTGTATTAGTGCCAGTCTATTTCCTGAATCTCTTACTGAGATGTCTGTATGTCCAACTATTTTTGGCTTTCTAATAAATCTTCAAAATTTCAGTTCATAGTCAGTGGTCCTTTGAGTCTAATTTGGATTGGCTTTATGAAGTTGTTATGAGCCGTGTTTGTAAAATTCTTCCCTTTACGCTACTATGACAGGGAAAAAGGTTCAGTCGGCCAGACCTGGGATTCTAGAGATTGGTAAGAAATTGTAGATGAGAATCCCAGCTTCCCCAGTTGGTAGCAGAGTTGATGGTTCCCTTCTAGAGCAATGGAAGATCTAGATTAGGATTAGAGGTTCCCAAGGCCCATAGAAATTAGGTGATGATTGATTGACCAGTGATTGTTGGCGGAAGACAGCGCTCCATGGGGATCGACAGAGAGTGGCGGTGCGGCGAAAAGCAGCAGTTCGTAGGAGAGTGATTATGAATACGGTTACATGTTGCTAGATTGCGGTGTTTATATGTTTGTGCTTTGTGTTGCAATGTCTTGTGGAGTTGGAATGCCTGTTGTATGAAAGGAGATCAGGCTGTGAGTGCGCGCAGCCCGGGAAAATCTTAGGCTCAAGAAGTAGCTTAAGTGGTTCAGGTGTACCTCTTACCTGTAGTAATTGTCGATAATTTTAAGGGGTTAGTGAGGTACCATCGATCGCCCACTGGATAGAGATAGGGGGAACGAATGTGTGAGTGCGTGAGTAACTGACACTGGTCGTGAGTTGCTGTGTGTCTGTAACCTATCAGTGTGGTGATTGTCCGGTCGTTTCGTGGACAGACAGTTGCCAGTTCGGTGACAGTTACGCGACTGTGGACGTACAGTCAAGACTGTGGACGTACAGTCAGCAAAGTTATTGCTTGGTCGGAAGTGATCATTTCAGTGTATGAATGGGACACGTGTGTGAAGTGAGAGACTAACTGTAAAGGAGGGGAACTGCTGTGAAAGCGGAGGCGAGTGGTGCCGCGCTGGAATAGGGCGGTTGGTGTGAAGCCGCGCTGAGATTGGTGGATTGCCATCAGGAAGTAAAAGTGCACTGCGGGAGAAGAAACACTGGTTTTCATCATGAAATGTTTTAAAGTTTTACGAGATTTGTTTTGAAAAGAGAAAAAGTTAGAACCCCGGGGGGAGAAGAATCTCCGCCCGAGGATACTCCAGCTCATTACATGGCTACAAATGTTGGGTTGCATACTATATTGTGGCTCGAGAATTGGTGCAAGATGACTGATGGAAATGAGGAGTTGACCTTTCCTAGATACGGGACTTTTAGATTGGAAGTTTTGTATCAGTTGAAATTGATTATGGCTTCTTTGCCACCTCTGCCTAGACCGACACAGTTTGAGGCATTAAATGCATGGATCAGGGCGGCGCACAAAAGAAACAGGGACAGGCGACAGGAAAGAGTGAAGAGGTAAGTTAGGGCAGTTCAAGGTGCGAGGTGGGATGCATTGGCAAAGAGATGGAGGGTACAGACGATTGAGGGAGATAGGATGTACCCACTGTTGGTTAAAACAGGGGAGGCGCAGAAAAAGAATACAGAGGAAGACGACAGTGATACGGATGACAGCTTGATAGAAGGGCTGTTATCTGCGAGACCACCTCCATACAACCCAGAGTCGGAGGAGGAGAAGTCAGCCCTGGAAGAGGAAGTTAGGGTACCGCAAGTCCCTCCTAGGACTGAAGTAGTGGGAACGCTCTCGGCACGAGAGGGACATAATGTAGAAGGTGTCAGTTCTCAGAGGTTGCCGGATGTTCTTACATTGCCGGTTACCATTGGTCCCATAGTATCAGTATACAATTCAGAGCAGGTACATAGCGTAAGTCTACCACAGACGGGAATGGAAGGGAGCATCAGTCATGAGAGGAACAGTGTGGTGTACAGACTGAGTCAAATGCCAAGGTCCGTAGAATCAAGTACCCCTTTAACCGGCGACTGCAGACTCGTCGAGAGGACCGATGGATTTAAGGGGCCCAAGGCCAAAGTCTTTCGGGGAATTGAGGCCAGACTTGAGAAAATGGGAGACATTTGAAGAAGCTCAGAGCTACAGGCCAAGGGAGGATTGGGACCATGGAAGTACCGAAGGCAGGATGGTTCCTCACAACACCCCTGAAGAGAGTAGACGCAGGGGACCGGACAGTGATTGTAGGGAATTGGGTGGTGCATCTAGTCGAGGTAACTTGAGTGCAGCAATTAAGGCAAAAAGGATTGATGTGATGAGGTTAAAAGCAGAAGTGGATGAAATTATTGAAGGAAATTTGCCTTTAGAGAGAATTGAACTTTATGAGCCAGATGAGTTGCTGTTTGTAGCGAAGGATGTGACGCGGAAAGCTAGATCAACACATGAGAAACTGACAGAATTGGTGAATAAATAAGATGTGGATCTGTCTAGGACAAAAATGCTGCAGGGTAATCACCGACTGCACTATACCGATCAGGACCTGGAAGAGAAAAGGGTGATTGGACTAAAGACTCATATTCGAGAACTGATTATAGGGATACGAGATTGGAGCAGACTTGATAAATGAGAAGAAAGGTGGTCAAAGAAAAAGAGTGTTAGGAGGAGTGCAGCAGAAACACCCCCGCCAGGAGGAGGTGTTGCAGGAACCTATCCTTTACGGTAGGTGGCCAATGGAGGATATGTACATGTGCCCTGGAGTCGCTGGGATTTGGCTGCCTATACAAATGATTTTCCAAAGCTGAGAGAGAGCCCAGTTGAATGGTACAAGCAGGTAGAGAGGTTTGTTAAGATCTCGAAAGTACTGTGGATTGACCTGAACACCTTGTTTGATATTGTGGTTCCAGGAGATTTGTGGGTAGCATACAAGATTGCTGTCGAATGGCCCACTGTGGAGCCAGAGAGGGATGCTGCCACGAATGGCCTGTCACCTTTGGTGATGAGGAAATACGAACAAGTGATTACTTGGTTGAAATCTAAGGTATCACCACAGGATATTGACTGGGTGAAGATAGAACGGACAGTTCAGGAACCCAAAGAGACAGTACATGAGTATTACGAACGGTTGTTGCAGGTCTTTAAGTAGTACAGTGGTCTAGATGTGATGGACCCTAAGGACATGGGACAATTTGTTTCAAAGATCGTTTTAGGGTTGAGACCTGATATCTGTCTTATGATCCAGCAACACTTGATCTGTTGGCAGAATAAGCCGTTGGATGTGATTTTGAGATATGCCAGGTATTGTAGTGATGAAATAGACTCAAAGCACAAGTAGCTTAAGGACAAGCTGATGCTGGTCCAGATGCAATCGGCTTACAAGGGAGGTCAGGCCCAGTCGGGAGGTGGAACTTTAGGGTGGAGACAGAATGGTCCGAAAATGGGGAAATGGAGACGACTCTAAGCCAAGGGTAGATTTGGCGACTTTGAAAAAGACTACTGAGTGCCACCAGTGTCATCAGATTGGACACTGGAGACGCGAGTGCCCCATAATCCCGAAAATCAAGAGCAGCAGGAGGAAGTGGCTCAGGTGCAGGTGCCCCGATGATGACGACAGCAGTACCAAAGACTAAGTTGATAAAAGGGGGGACTTCGGCTCCTCGAGTCCAGGTTCCTCAGCCACCAAAGATATCGACAGGGACTCGGACTTATCAGCAGATGCCTCTCTTTGATGAGAGTGACGATTGTTACTTAGATCCGTTGGCATGACAGTGCCTGAGGGGGGAGGAAGACTGCACTCTTGGGGCAATCTTGGAGATAGACCAGAGGGGACCATTTGTTAAAGCTGATGTGGATGGTCATCCTACCACCATTTTGGTTGATACTGGTGCTACCCGCTCTACTGTGAGATCTGCAGTAGACCCCAACCTACCCCACTCGGGACAGACAATCCGAGGTGTAGGTGTTGCAAATAAGAAAATGACAAATCCTCTGACAGAACCGATTCCTGTGAAGATAGGAACGTTCAGGGATATACATCAATTTGAGGTGTGTGATTCAAGTCCTGTGTGTTTGCTAGGGAGGGATCTCCTATGCAAGCTTAATTGCACCATTTACTGTACCCCCAAAGGAGTGGAGTAGCAGACAGATCATGATGATGACGCTACCTTTAAGGTCGCAAATCAGCATGTGTGCATAGAGATGTACCCTGCTTTGACAGTGGAGGAGCTTCCTTTTGACTTGAGAGAGTCAGTCTCACAGGTGGTGTGGGAATTTACCGGAGAAGACATATTATTATTATTATTATGCTGTTTTATAGCGCGCTCCATTACTGCCGGAGTATCCTGGCGCGAAAAGAAAAAAAACAGAATAAGAATAAGCAGCCTACCCTACACAGACAAAAGCTAAAAGGCTAGTCGAAACAAATGGGTTTTCAACCCTTTTTTAAAAGAGATAAAGTTCACCGTAGCTCGCAAGGATAGAGGGAGCTCATTCCAAGCCAAAGCGGACTTCACCGCCACTGATTGCCCTCCCAGCCGAGAAAGCCGGAAGCGCGGGACCTGAAGCAGATGTTGGGCGGCAGAGCGCAAAGGTCGCTTAGGAGAGTAGCGCCTGAATCGTTTCATCAGGTAGGCGGGGCCTTGTCCATAAATGGCTTTGTGGGCCAGGGTCAAGATTTTAAAAGTAATCCTCTGGGAGACCGGCAGCCAGTGCAGGCTCTGCAGGTGGTTTCTGGCGCTGACCCGGCTGGGGATATTACCCAACAGTCTGACGGTTGCGTTTTGGATCACCTGGAGACGTCTCACCATATAAGCCGGGGATCCACTCAGCAGGCCATTGGCATAGTCAAGTCGCGAAAGAATTAGAGCTCTAGCCACTGACTCTCTTGCTGAGGCAGGCAAATAGGGAAAAAACATCCGCAACGCCTTAAGGGTCCCGAAACAGCCCCCTGCCAGCTTCTTGATGTGCCCCTCAAACCGGAGGTCTTCCCCGAACCAGACCCCTAGATTCTTGGCGAGGACATTGACTGAACTGGGCATCGGGAAACCGGCCGGCCAAAGTGCTTCTCTAAAATTAGGGGGGAATTGACCGTAAAGCAGTATTTCCGTCTTATCCTCGTTGCAATTCAGTTGCGCGGAGGCTAACCAGTTGAAAACTGCGGATAAACAGAACTGAATCCGCTCGGTATCTAAGACATCCCTAGGCCAGGTGAACAACAGCTGTGTATCATCGGCATATGCGATGATTTTGGCCCCCAAATGTTCGGCAAGCTCAATCAGGGGGGTCAGATATACATTAAAAAGAAGAGGGCTCAAGGTGGAGCCCTGCGGGACCCCCGTCATGAGGGGCTTAGCCGAAGATGAAAAAGGAGGGAGCCAAACCTGTTGTGATCGAGACGAGAGAAAGGAGCGCAGCCAGTCCAAAGCGAGGCCAGCAACCCCAATGTCCGCAAGCCTAGTGAGGAGGCGTTGGTGAGGCACCGTGTCGAACGCGGCAGAGAGGTCCAATAAAATTAGAGCTGCTCTGCCGCCACCGTCCAGACACTCCCTAACTGCCTCAGAGATCTCCACCAAAGCAGATTCCGTGCTGTGCGCAGCACGGAAACCAGATTGAGCAGGATGGAGAGCCCCCGATGATTCCACAAACTCATTAAGCTGCCGGAAAGCCAGTTTTTCCCCTATTTTTGCCATAGCCGGGAGCAGAGAAATTGGACGATAATTGGCCAGCACTTCAGGGTCTGCTCCAGCCTTTTTCAGCAGGGGGAGAAGCTTGGCTTGTTTCCACTCAGCAGGAACTGTGGCTGTTTTAAATGAAAGGCTAACAATCTGCGTCACTTCCTGCACCACCACATCCGCGACCCCTGCCAACACTCGCGCTGGGCATGGGTCAGAAGGTGATCCAGATTTCAAGGATTTGATCACAGCTAGTGTGTCAGTAGCAGTGGGAGGCGTGAGCTCCACTATCCGGGGAGATGAACCCTCAGAGGGAGGGGAAAGATGGAAAGAGTCATCCGGAAAGTGGCTAGAGCTAAAACTCGCCTGAATAGCCGCTATTTTTTGCTCAAAAAACTCGGACAAGCTCTCACACCATACAGCAGAGGCTGGAACCGCCCTTTGCTCAGCACAGGGAGAAAGGAAACTGTTAACAATCGCAAAAATCTCGCGACTGCTGTTGTTAGCTTTGTCAATCCGGCTAGTAAAATATTCTCCCTTAGCTGTTTTAATGCTGGCATAGTAGACTCTCTGCTCCCTCCGTAAAGCCGCCTTAGCTAAGGGGCAATACGAATGACGCCAAGCCTGTTCGAGCTTTTTACAGGCCAACTTGTGAATGCGTAGTTCAGGGGAGAACCAAGGCTTAGAAGGGGAGGATCTAGTTCTACCGTTACTCCCCCTTTTAGATGACGCAGTCACCCCCGCTTCCACCCACACTCTAAAGTTCAGCACCGCTTCAGCCAGATCAGAGCCTAACACGGGCCTGCACTCGGACAGGGTGGTACCCAAAGTCTGTATGTTAATTTTCTTGGCAGAGGTAGTTTTAGCCCCCCCAGTGGAAGTTTTCGGAGCTGACCACGCAAAACTGATCAGCTGATGGTCCGACCACGTCAGAGCTTGAGGGGCTTTCACTTGGAGGGGAAAGTTGGAACAAATAACATCCAAAGTGTGACCCCCTGAGTGTGTAGGAAGAGAAACCCACTGGGAGAGATGAGCAAGATCCAAGAAATCATACAGAACTTTGCATTCAGGGAGAACCGCCACCTCAGCGTGGATATTAAAATCGCCAAGCAATATGAAATGGGGGAATCTCAAAGCTCGAGGAACCATAGTCTCGAGCAGTGCTGCCAGGAATGTTCCTGCATGTCCTGGGGGCCTATAGATTAGCGAGCCCCCCAAGGTGAAATGAGGTGAGAGGACCAGGGAAAAGTTCATTACTTCCCCGACTCCCAACTCCTCCAAGGGCTCCACCTGAAGGGTCCATGAATCCTTTAAAATGACTGCCAGACCCCCCCCTCTACCGAGAGGTCTATCTCTCCTATGTATTTTATACCCCCGGGGGACTGCTAACTCGACATCCGGAGCACAGGCGTTGTTAAGCCAGGTTTCGGTCACAAACAGGATGTCGAGAGAACCGTCATCGAGAAGCTCGAATACATCCTCAGCGTGTTTGCTCAATGAACGAGCATTAACCAAAGCTGCTGAGACTGAGTCGACATCCCTAGCAGGCGGAGATTGATCACGCAGAGTTTTGGCACAACTAAAACCGCAAAGCGGGCAAGGGGCAAACATAATAGCATTACCATATCCCCCACCTGCACCCGGGCAACCATGGGAGCGCAGAGAGCATAGCTGTTCCAGAGTATAGGAGACAGCCGTAGCCAGAATGGATGGCGGCCGGGGGTCAGCCCGTCCTGCGGCCGCCACGGCCGAGGCGCGGACGGGCGCAGACGGGCTGACCTTTGGCTTACCTTCGGCGCGCCTAAGACGCGCCCGCCACGCGTGACCGCTGCGCGTCAAGAAGGGCATGTTGTTCTTATAGGAGCCCGTCCCTCCCCCAGCTAGACCGCTGCCACAGGTTCAGCCGGGGAGAGGACTACTACCAAGATGGCCGCCCGCCCTCCACACAAACGGCACAACAGCCGCGGTGGACCGGGGCAGGGAAGGCTCACCTCGCCTCACAGGAAATGCAAGGTAGGACGAAACACCCCCACAAAGTCAAATTTTCTATTTAAAAAATAGCCGCCAGGAGAAGTGAACAAACGCGAGCGGCGCTTCTAAAATATGCAGATAGGTGCAAAAACACAATCCAATGGGCACAGTATTGAAAAAGTTGTGAAAATGTTGCTAGAGCATCTGTCAGGAAAAGCGGGTCAGCATGGGAGCTGCCACCACCCACTCTCACCGCAAAGAGCTATGCTGTCGGCTGATCTTATAGGAGCCCGTCCCTCCCCCAGCTAGACCGCTGCCACAGGTTCAGCCGGGGAGAGGACTACTACCAAGATGGCTGCCCGCCCTCCACACAAACGGCACAACAGCCGCGGTGGACCGGGGCAGGGAAGGCTCACCTCGCCTCACAGGAAATGCAAGGTAGGACGAAACACCCCCACAAAGTCAAATTTTCTATTTAAAAAATAGCCGCCAAGAGAAGTGAACAAACGCGAGCGGCGCTTCTAAAATATGCAGATAGGTGCAAAAACACAATCCAATGGGCACAGTATTGAAAAAGTTGTGAAAATGTTGCTAGAGCATCTGTCAGGAAAAGCGGGTCAGCATGGGAGCTGCCACCACCCACTCTCACCGCAAAGAGCTATGCTGTCGGCTGATCTTATAGGAGCCCGTCCCTCCCCCAGCTAGACCGCTGCCACAGGTTCAGCCGGGGAGAGGACTACTACCAAGATGGCCGCCCGCCCTCCACACAAACGGCACAACAGCCGCGGTGGACCAGGGCAGGGAAGGCTCACCTCGCCTCACAGGAAATGCAAGGTAGGACGAAACACCCCCACAAAGTCAAATTTTCTATTTAAAAAATAGCCGCCAAGAGAAGTGAACAAACGCGAGCGGCGCTTCTAAAATATGCAGATAGGTGCAAAAACACAATCCAATGGGCACAGTATTGAAAAAGTTGTGAAAATGTTGCTAGAGCATCTGTCAGGAAAAGCGGGTCAGCATGGGAGCTGCCACCACCCACTCTCACCGCAAAGAGCTATGCTGTCGGCTGATCTTATAGGAGCCCGTCCCTCCCCCAGCTAGACCGCTGCCACAGGTTCAGCCGGGGAGAGGACTACTACCAAGATGGCCGCCCGCCCTCCACACAAACGGCACAACAGCCGCGGTGGACCGGGGCAGGGAAGGCTCACCTCGCCTCACAGGAAATGCAAGGTAGGACGAAACACCCCCACAAAGTCAAATTTTCTATTTAAAAAATAGCCGCCAAGAGAAGTGAACAAACGCGAGCGGCGCTTCTAAAATATGCAGATAGGTGCAAAAACACAATCCAATGGGCACAGTATTGAAAAAGTTGTGAAAATGTTGCTAGAGCATCTGTCAGGAAAAGCGGGTCAGCATGGGAGCTGCCACCACCCACTCTCACCGGCCTCACATAGGCCTGATTAAGGGTGTTGAACCAGTTAATATTCAGGTCAAGGAGAATGTTGATTTCCCCAGAACACCCCAGTACAATTTGACCCCAGAAACAATTGCAGGGATAAAAACTGTGATTGGATCTATTATTAAACGGGGAATACTGAAGGAGATATTGGGGAGTCCATGTAACTCGCCAATCATGGGATTGCAGAAACCGAGCAGGAAGTTTAGAATTGTACAGGACCTGCGCCGGGTGAACAACATAGTTGTTCCCTGCTGTCCAGTGGTACCGAATCCATCTGTAATCTTATTTCAGATACCGTGCCAAGCTAAGTGGTTTACTGTGATTGACCTTTGTCAGGCTTTCTTTTCGATACCTCTACATGAAGAGAACCAATTTTTGTTTGCTTTCAAGCTGGAAGGTTGTGTCTTAACGTGGTGTCATATCCCTCAGGGGTACACAGGGAGTCCATCGATCTTTAATCAGATTTTGAAAAAGAATCTGGAGAGTCCAGTACTGCCGCATAACTCTGTTCTCGTCCAGTATATAGACGACCTCCTTGTGGCGTCAGAGACAGAAGATGCGTGCAGGATTGATACTATCACTTTGTTGAACCATTTGGCAGAGAATGGACATAAGGTGTCACCAAATAAGTTACAGTACTGCTTGAATGAGGTGCAGTATCTGGGCCACAGAATAGGGAAGGGCAAAAGGAAGGTGTCACCCGATAGGATTGAGGCAATCATGAACATGTTGGTGGCTTCAACCCAGAGAGAGGTTAGGATGTTCCTGGGGATGGTTAGCTACTGTCGCCAGTGGATTGCCAACTTCTCGTTAAAAGCAAAGCCTTTGCAGAGACTGACGCTCAAGGACGTGAATGATCCGGTACCATGGGACAACGACTGTATGAAGGCTTTCCTTGAGTTGCAAGAGGACCTTTGTCGTGCTCCAGCACTGGAAATGTCTGACTACAACAAGCCTTTTTCATTGTTCTGCTATGACCGACAAGGTTTTGCATTAGCAGTCCTAGTTCAGGATCATAGAGGTGTCCGCAGACCAGTTGCCTATTTTTCAGCTACTTTAGATCCAGTGGCTTCAGCGTTGCCCGTATGTCTCAAATCTGTTGCTGCAACAGGTGTCAGCATTGAAAGGTGTGAGAGCATTGTGTTGGGTTATCCTTTGATTGAACATGTACCGCACTCTGTTGAGCTATTGATGACCAGGACCAAGACACAGCACTTGACAAATAACAGGCTCACACGCTACGAGCAGGTTATACTTGCTTCGGAGAATGTGACCCTTAAGAGGTGCTCTGTTTTGAATCCTGCTACCTTGATGCCGTTGCCAAAAACGCTTGATGAAAATTGTGAGTACCATGATTGTCTTGATGTGACTGAATTTTGTACCAAACCGAGACCTGAGATTGCTGATGAACCATTGACTGACCCTTATGAAATTTACTTTGTTGATGGTTCATGTATAAGAGACAGTGTTGGCCAGTTGAGAGCAGCATTTGCTGTATGTACTATCACAGGAGTTGTTGAAGCTGTGTGCCTAGAAGGAGTCTACTCCGCTCAGGTGGCTGAGATCATTGCCCTAACTCGTGCTTGCTTGGCAGCAGATCAAATTCGGATCACCATCTACACTGACAGCCAGTATGGGATTGGTGTGGTTCATGACTTCGGACAGTTATGGTCTCAGAGAGGTTACATGACCTCATCTGGATCCCTTATCAGGAACGGAGAATTTGTAAGGTTGCTCTTGGAAGCTTTGCAATGTCCCAAAGAGATCGTTGTTGTAAAATGTACGGCCCATGGTAAAGGGACAGATTTTGTGTCACTTGGAAAAAGATACACTGATGAGGTTGAACGTTTCTGTGCTGAACAGGGCTATTCCTTCACTGAACAAGACATAGAGGGATGTCAGGAGAGAACTGAGTTGAACATGATGATGGAGATGGCAGATACATGGGATGAGCTCAAGTGCATGCAGGAACAAGTGTTGGACCATGAGAAAAATGTGTGGATCAATTCAGGCCGTGTGAAAGAAGATGTGGATATTTGGGTCTCGACTGATGGGAGAGCTGTGTTGCCGGATGAGTTGTTGAGTCCAATGGCAAGACAGATTCATGGTGCAGTACATTTAGGAAGAGATTCTATAGTGCGAGTGTGCAGACAAACATGGTACAATCCGAGATTTTGTGCGGTGGCAGTAGCTGTGTGTCAGAGGTGTGTTACGTGTCAGCAAATGAATGTTGGAAAGAGAACTGCAGTTACCATGAGTCACATTAGTAGGTCTGGAGGACCCTTCAGTAGGATGCAATTAGACTTTATCGAGATGGCAAAATGCAATTATTTGGGGTACATCTTGGTGGTGGTGTGTGTGTTCTCACGTTGGGTGGAGGCATATCCGACACGCTGGTGTGACACACTTTCAGTAGCTAAGCTATTGTTGAGGGAACTTGTGCCTAGATTCGGGGTTCCGACCTCTTTGGAATCGGATAGAGGAACTCACTTTCATAGTGAGGTCATGAAGATGCTTTGCACAGCACTGAACATTGATCAGAGACTCCATTGTAGTTACAGACCAGAGGCTTCTGGAATAGTGGAGCAGATCAACTGAACTTTGGAAGCCGGGATGGCAAAAGTGTGTTCATCCACGTCCCTGAAATGGCCGGACGCTCTATCTTTAGTGCTGATGAGTATGCGCAGTACCCCAGACAGGAGAACAGGTCTTTCGCCTCATGAAGTGCTGATGGGGAGGGCAATGATGTTACCAGCGGTGCCATCGACAGCCTTACTGCGTATCACAGATGATCTGGTTCTTGATTATTGCAAGGGACTCGCTGATGTCATCCGTTCTGTGCCCCATCAGGTGCAGGCTGCTGTGGTCCTGGCTTCCAGTGATCTCTGCCACAACCTGACTCCAGGGGACTGGGTACTGGTTCGGAAGCACGTGAGAAAGAGCTGTTTGGATGTTCGTTGGAAGGGACCCTATCAAGTCATCCTTATCACAAACACTGCTGTGAAGTGTGGAGGGTTGCCGAATTGGGTGCATGCTTCACACACTCGTCGAGTTCCAGCACCCTTGGAAGAAACAGCTCCTCTCCCAACTGAAAATACAGCTGAGGTGGCAGAGCCACAGGAGGGGACAATCCAAGCTGAGAGGGTGTCTAATGAAGCTGGTTGCTTACTAGGTCAAGCTGGGGAAATTCACAACGGAAGTGAAGCTTACACTGCCTCAGAAAGGGGAAGTGACTTTGAAAGCGAGTCAAAGCCGAACTCAGCTGAAAAAAACTGTGAGCAGAGTGAGCAAGAACGCAGGAGAACCAGCAGAGCAGAGGAGCAGTGGCCAGAATGACAAAGGCGACTGAACCTGAGGTTGGTTTCCAGAAGAGATCTTGCTCCTGTGTCTGAGGATTCTGAATCAGACGGAGACGAAGAAGGACGGGCTTGTGGAGGATTGAGAAGGTCCAGGAGAAAGAGGGTGCCTTGTCAAAAGTACGCAACTCCAGAGTGGACCTATCCTGTGACTGATGCCAGGCGTTTTGAGATCGGGAAGGGTGAGGGCAGTGAAAGTGATCAGTAACAGTCCGAACATCAGATTGGACGTGCTGCTATTGGTACCGGGACGTGAGATCGAAGGTGTACTGACCATCACTGTTCCAGATCCACCGATTTTAAGCAGAATTCATCATCTAATTTTGAGTAGGTTGCTTTTTCCTACATTTGGCCCTGAAATATCAGCTCGACAATCCATTGTTATTAGTCTTGAACTTTTGGAATATGTTCTAGAAGCAGTTGGAACAAATCTTATTATTGATGAATGAGACTTTTGTAAATACTTGCTGTAAATAACCTAGGTCCGAGTGGAAGAAGAAGAAATTTAGGGACTTCCCATAGAGGATGGAGAAGGGCTAGGGTTGCCTGTTGTTGCTGTAAATAAGGAACTGAAATAAAAGGGGACTTTCATCCTCTGAGGTGTGGTTTGAGTGCTTTGTTGGACTTGGCCCTTCTGGCAGGTTCACCCCTACACTTTTTGCTTTTGATTGTGACCTGGTGTTAGTGATTTTTGGCGAGTGCTTCAATTGTAAATAAGGAAGAAAGAGACTTTTGAATATTGCAGAACGACTGTTTCGAGAGACAAGTCCCGAGACCATGGAGGCTGGAAACCTGAATCGTAGAGCTAGGTGCATTGTAGGCACACTTGTAGGAGGAGCAATACTCTTCATTATTTTAGTAGTTGTAGTTTCGTATTTGGCACCACATGAGCAGGCAGTGGAGGTTGAGAGAACAGCTACACCTACTACTCCTAGTCAAGGTAGGAAATGACAGAGCTTTGCTGCTAGAGGAGAGTCATAGATTACATGCAAATCTGTCTAGAGGTAATTTCAAGCTTATCGCGTATGCAAAGTTGTTGTATGAGTATATTGATGCAATGGATGCAAAAGATTGTTATGTGTGTATGCAATTGCCGGATCCTGTAGATGATGGTATTAAGTATCATAACCTTCCATTGACATATGGAATTTCATGCAGTTTACTACTTTGCATATTTTATGGTCGCAATCACTTTGAATATTTCTTTTCGAACTATTATGCAGTGCTTCCTGAAGTGCCTGCCTATAAGCATTTGAACAAGTATGATTAGTATAAAATCTGAGGACAGGCTTGGAACATATTTTATTCCGAACCAGGAGTTGGATACAGCTTATGCACGGATCACTGAAATAATATCTACTACCAAAATATCGAGTTCCCAAAATATCGATGACAAAATATCGAGGGACATAATATCGACTTTCTATCTTCACTAAGGTAAGTACAAAAATATCGACTTTAAAATATCGAGTGTTAAAAATATAGACTGTCAAAATATCGATTTTTTTATGTCTTTAAAATAAGTTAAAACTATTATAATATTACATATATTTAATATAAACATTGTTAAAATTATTACATAAATGTAACATTATTACATAATTAATGTAAATTTAAAAATTAATAATATTAATACATATATATATAAATACATGTTATTAATAAAACATATAGAATATATTTACCGTGGCATAGTAAAAGGTTTAAATTTAATGTAACCACTCCAGTGGGTGCTACATTACAGAGATCGTTGGATAGCGTAGGGGTAAAAATTACTATTCCCACTCCAGTGGGTGCTACAGTAGAGCAAGCGTACGCCTGTACCCCAAAAACCCAAAACTGACCCTGAACCCTAAAAATATCCCTGTACCCCAAAAACCCAAAACTGACCCGGAACCCTAAAAATACCCCTTTACCAAAAAACCCAAAACTGACCCTGAACCCTAAAAATACCCCTTTACCCAAAAGCACAAAACTGACCCTGAACCCTAAAAATACCCCTTTATCCAAAAACTGAAAACTGACCCTGTGAGGTTCCGTGACGATTGTAAGTGGTGTTTTCGACTCGCACGAATATGGTCGAGTCTGGTATCTATGAACCGCAAATGACGAGTTTAGTAAGTGTGCGCAGTTTCGCTGTGCTAACTTAAACCGTTCGTTTGTTATGTGGGTTTTTCATCTGTACCCACGGGTTCCATCTTAGATACGGCATCCATTTTGTCTCTTGCCCTCAAGTAGCCAGCGAACGGACGTTGTCCGCTTCACGACCCTGGGACTCCCAAGATATTTGCGGAAGACACATGTTCTTTGTGAGTGTCTTTATGACGAGGGGGTTGCTACTGTAAGGCAGATGGCGCCGCTCGAGGCTCATCTCGCCGCACGGACTTATTGTTTCAGCCGTGCATCTCATTAGGCACGTCCCTTTGATGCCTGTATCTCGTGTTTCTCGATACCTCCCCTTTTACACCCTTTCCGATCTCCCCACTGTCTCCGTCTTCCTCTACACCTGTCCTTGTTCCTATTTCGATCTGTTTTACTGTTGATTGGAATTTGCTAAATGGTGGGAAGATGGTTTTTACAGTTGGGAACCGCCAAATGTTTCCGCACTTATGTTCCGGACCTCATGTGTTTCAAAAGTGACCAAAGCGACCCCTCTGGGGGATAATGGTGGGAACCGGGTTGTAAACTTTTGTGTTCAATGTGATTCGATGGGTAAAAACTGTATAAAAGGAGCGATCCACAGAACCAATTTGAAGCAGTCTCCCCAAGTTGCACGCTGTGTACTTGTCGTGATCTCTGTGTTCCCTGCAGCAAATAAACCTTGAATCTTTGACGTCGAAGGAAGTGTCCCGTGTCTCTGTGATTCGTACGCCGGAGCAGGTTACCCACGAAGGTTTCAGGTGTTGTGCCCTGGCACCGCTGGGTCTTAAAGAACCCAGTCCTTCAGTTGGCGCCCAACGTGGGGCTGCATCAGTGGTACCGGTCCAAGCCCGACGATCGTGAGGAACTTCGTGTGAAATCTCCGAGGGAAGGTGCACTCCGCTTCATCGATCCTGTTGTCGAAATAAGTGGCCCGAAGACTTTTCCCACGAAGATTCCCGCCTCCGGACGGCTGCGACGGACTGCTGCCCTGACTGTAGACCTGTTTTGGCGCCTGGCGTAGACCTTGGTATAGCGAGACGATTGACGGGCCTTCCTGGTGACGCCATCGATCTTTGAGTTAAGTATTTGTGGGTCGCTCCCATAGTTCTTGGTTGTTGACACTTTAGCGAGTGTTTTTGTTGTTAGCGCTGTGTGAGTGTTTTTGTCGGTGACACTTTGCTAGCGTACTTTGTTGTGTTGTTTGACGACTGCAGCCGCCAAAAACCGAGGGTTTTGTTCTTTGCTGGGACTTGGTAAATCCCGTAACCCTTGAAGTTTGTGAAGCTCGGCTAGTGTGCAAGATGCCTGGTCGCAGTACTTTGTTTAGTTGTTTCAGATCTTGTGGTACGGATTCCCGACTGGAGGACTCGTGTCCGATACCTCCGGTTGGAACTCCCACGTATGAGCTCTATAGTAAGCATGGGCTAGGCCCAGTTACCTTTAACGATTATTGGATTAAATATACGAAAAAGGATGGCGACCTTCGTTGGCCACCTCATGGTAGCTTCGAGGCCCCGATTTTAGATAATCTAGAGATTAAATTGTTTGAAAGAAAGTCAAGGCCGGCCATGTTTGATGCCTTTCGGTTGTGGCGCAAAGAAGCCCGACAGAAAGAAATCAGACAGACTAAACGTAATCAGCGAGATAATGTTGCTACCATAGTGAAGAAAGCAGAGCAATTTCAGCATGATAAGGAGGTTAAGGATAAGGAAGTGTTTGACCGATTACAGCGTATGACTGTAGATAAATGTTACCCCGCTTTGCCTACGGAGTCGGAAAAGAAGGAAGAGCCAGTTGAGGATCCCTTAATGTCTTATCTTATGAAGTCGCCACCTCCGTACGTACAGGGTACCGCAGCTCCTGTGGTCCCTGCCGTACCTATTCTTCCGCCTATTCCTCCTCCGCCTGTTCCTCGACCTGCACCCGTTCTTCCGAATGTTCCTGCTCCTTTGCCTGTTTCTATTCCTACTGCTCCTCCGCTTCCACATACTCCTGTTCCCGCTACTGCTTTTACTACTGCTCCTGTTTTGTTAACCCCTGCAGTTGCTACTGTTTCTACTCCTTCTCTTGTTAGTCCTGTATCGTATGCTTCTCCCTCTACTCGTAGTCGCAATTCTCCTCTTGCGGCTAGTTTCTTCCATTCGCTCGGACCTGTTCATGGGT
The DNA here is from genome assembly GCF_964263255.1 of Lissotriton vulgaris. Lineage (NCBI taxonomy): Eukaryota > Metazoa > Chordata > Amphibia > Caudata > Salamandridae > Lissotriton > Lissotriton vulgaris. The sequence goes on along the minus strand of NW_028241349.1, from coordinate 725,313 downwards.
CCGCTGGTTCCGATGGTCCTCAGAGACGTAGTCAGCTTCCTGGAAACAGAGAACGCGTTGCGTTATATAATATGGCGATGGGTTGGATGGTAAATCCTCTTAGGTGTCCACCCCGTGTTGTCCTCGAAACATTTTGTCAATTCAATGTACCAACCCAGAGATATGTGTTTAATGAAATGTGTAAGTTTCTTTATGATCAAATAGCGGCTGATGCGCCTGACGAGGTGCTGACCGCCCTGTCTGATCTTCAGCTTCAGTTCGCAAATGGACTGATAGTGGATACTAATGTTCGACGTGCCGTTGAACGATTGCTATCTCTTCGTCCCGCTCCGATACCTCATGCATTGTTTGTTGAGGATATTGAAAAACAGCCAGACGAGTCTGGCCAATACCCTATGCGTGAAGTTCCACCGGTTTGGATGCCAGGTAACCCCGCAGCTGCCCCTCCGGTCCCGCCGTATTTCCAGAGAGTATGGATACATCTCCCATGGAAAAGATCGGAAGTGTTGCAGGTGAAGCAATCTTTGCCTGACCCTCGCAAAAATCCTGCAGGGTATTACAAAGAATTATCGCAGCTCGTAGATGCTACGGTAATGAATCTTGCCGATATCGACATGTTGTTTGGCAATGTCGTACCACAACCGGTATGGGCTAAGATTCGTCAGGAAAATCACACAAATGAACTAGGTGGTGATTGGGCGGCCATTATAGTGGCAGATGGATTGCAAGTTGGTGGCGCTAAGCCTGAACAGTTGATTGCTGCACTCCCTCAAAGAATAATAACATTAATGAAAACTCTTATGCCAGCTATGAGAGTGAATTGGGACAAATTGTCAGCCTGTAAGCAGAAGAAGGATGAGAGTGTTTCCGACTTCTTTACGAGGTTCGAGGAAGCATTCATTGACCATAGTGGACAGGATATGGGTACTGAGGGTGGTCAGAGATTGTTTGTGGATAAATTTGTTTCGAATTTATTGCCCGATTTGAGCAATAAATTGAGAAATTCGGAAAGTGCATGGGCCGTTTCTACTTCGGCCCAGATATTGGCTACGGCACAATACTATGAGAATAGAGAGAAAGAAGAGAACGACTGTGCTGATAAAAAAACGAAAGAGCTCAAAACTAAAGTGTTGTTGCAACAAGCGTATCCTCCACGTTCAAATCAGACTAATTCGCAACAGAATAGGTCACAGCCACAATCGAACAGATCCCAAACCCGTAATGACTCCTCCTCCCAAAGATCCTCGTTAGGGTACAATCAATGTGCTTATTGTAGACAGGAGGGACACATTAAATTCAATTGCCCTGTTTTGAATGAACGTAACAATGGTAACTCATCTAGAGGAGGTCGTGGTGGTTCGCAGCAAACATCACGTGGTAGAGGTCGTGGTGCTCAGAATGATCGCTCAAATAACTCATCCAATTCTAATAATTGTTTCGATCAACGTGGACCATCGCAAGGACGATCTGCGCAGTACAATGTAGACGATTATTACGTCGATCAGGGAACTGACGACAGTAATTACTAGGACAGCCATAGACAAGGAGAGGGAGTGGTATCAGTTCCGGTTGATCAGAGAGGGCCTTACGTCGCAGTTGCTACATCGGGCGTCGTTGAGCCTTTTCTGTTGGACACTGGTGCAGCGAAAAGTTCTATCATGTATTCGAAACTCCCTGGCGCACCTTTGTCTGGCTTAACAAATGTTTCCGTTGGATTCTCTGGCGCCCCCGTTAGCAATCCAGTTTCGTGCCCTTTGCCCCTTAAAATTGGGCCACGTGAGCTAGAAGCCCCGTTGATTTTGACTACGGGTTGTGGTGAAAATCTTTTGGGCCTGGATTTGCTTAAACGTTTGTACGCAACTTTGTATTGTTCTCCTGCGGGTGTAAAGCTTACGTTAGGAGAGAGGGTTGTCTCTCCCATGTACTTGTCCCTCGATAAGCTCCCACCGGAATTGAGTTCTCTTCCTGCGTCTTTGTGGGCAACAGGTCCAAACGACGTGGGCCTGCTTGATATCTCCCCTTATGTTGTTCAGTTGAAATCTAATGTGCGATTGCCACGTATTCCCCAATATCGCATCTCCCTTGATGGTGAACGAGCACTGTTGGCGATCATCTATGATTTGATCGAGAAAGATGTTATCGAAGAGACTCGAGGAAACGTGTGCAACAGCCCTGTGCTGCCCATTCTTAAACGTACTGATCCTTCAAAACCGCCTGTTTATCGTTTTGTTATCGATTTACGGGAGGTAAATAAAATTGTGGTTCCTCAATTTCCTGTTGTGCCTGACATCACGGCGCTACTGACTCTGATTCCAGCTTCTGCATCATGGTTTTCGGTGATTGATTTGAAAAATGCGTTTTTCAGCATCCCGATTGCCGAGGAGAGCAGGGACCTTTTCGGTTTCTCTCTCGGTGGACGTAGCTTCCGGTTCAAACGCGCTCCTCAGGGCTACTGTGAAAGTCCATCTATTTACAGCCAAGCCTTGAAGGGTCAACTGGACGCATTCAGGTTGCCGGTTGGTGCGGCCTTGATCCAATACGTCGATGACTTATTGGTGGCTGCTGATACTCAGGACATTTGCAAAATTGCTACGGTGTCGTTGCTGCAACATCTCTGTGAATTAAATCACAAGGTGTCACCTTCTAAACTCCAATATTGTTGTCAAGAAGTAACCTATCTAGGTCACTTATTGTCAAAGGAGGGAAGGAGATTGACCCCAGAGAGAATTGCAGCAATTGCACGAATGGCTGTGCCAAAAACCCAAAGAGATGTGCGTGCCTTTCTAGGTATTACGTCGTACTGCAGGCAATGGATTCCAAATTTTTCATTGCTAGCGAAACCATTGGTGGCTCTTACGTGCAAGGATGTTTCAACTCCTTTACCATGGACGGAAGAATGTCAGAAAAGTTTTTCTGAACTGCGTGATTCATTGTGTTCGGCTCCTGTGTTAGGTACTCCTGACTACAGTAAGCCGTTTACGTTATATGTTCATGAGAGAGAAGGTTGTGCTTTGAGTGTCTTAACGCAACCTTTTGGTGGTAAGCAACGTCCATGTGCATATTTTTCCTCGACCTTAGACCCAGTAGCTAGAGCATTGCCGAGTTGTTTACGAGCAACAGCGGCAGCTGCGGTCTCCATCCGACAATCAGCAGGATTGGTCATGGATAATATGCTTACGGTGATGGTTCCGCATGCAGTCGATACTCTTTTGAATCGAACGAAAACTCAGCACTTGACGAGTGCGAGGTTGTCTGGGTACGAGTTGACGCTCTTGGCAAGCCACATTCAGATAAAACGTTGTAACGTTCTGAACCCGGCAACTTTGTTACCAATTAGCACGGAGTCAGATGAAGTAGCAGAACATGACTGCTACTTGAGGACTGAAGAGGAAACAAAAGGTCGAGTGGACCTTAAAAACCCTCCATTGGAAGATCCGGATGGCACTTTGTATGTGGATGGGTCATGTTTTAAGTTGCCGAATGGCGATGTGACTACTGCTTATGCTGTTGTAACATTGAATACTGTTGTTGAGACTGCAAGGTTGAATCAAAATTCTGCCCAAGCTGCAGAATTGATTGCTCTTACTAGAGCGTGTGTGTTAGCGAAAGGGAAACGTGTGAATGTGTTTACTGATAGTCAATACGCTTTTGGTGTTGCTCACAGCTTTGGACGATTGTGGAGAGAGAGAGGTTTCTTGACGTCGCACGGTACGAAGATTCAGCATGGCCAGCTTGTGAATGATCTTTTGGATGCATTGACTTTGCCTACGCAAGTTGCGATTGTTAAATGTAGTGCGCATCGTAAGGTGACGGATGATGTTGGTCGTGGTAACGCGTTTGCGGATGAGACTGCTAAGGAGACTGCCCGAAAGCTTAGCACTCGGATGTATGTGACGAGTTCGGTTAGGTGGCCTACAGAATCGAGTATGTGTGAAGACACTATCGAGAGTGTGAAAGCAATTCAGAATGAGGCCACCGAGACTGAAAAGACGAAGTGGAAAGAAAGTACGGGAAAGTTGGATGCGAATGGTTGTTGGATTGATTTGTCGGATCAGAAAAGATGGTTGTTGCCTGATGCGTATGTGCTGGCCGTTGTGACAATGGCGCATGGGTTAGCACATATTAGCGCGAAAGGTATTTGTAAGTTGCTGGCTCCTGTGTGGAAGAATGACGGCATTACGAAATGTGCTGAACGTCTGGTGAAGAATTGTATGGTGTGTATTATGTACAACCCTGGCAAAGGAACCCCAACTCCTCCTGGCAGTTTTGCTCCCCCTTCGTATCCCTTTGAGGTGATTCAATTGGACTTCATCCATATGGAGCGATGCAATAACCTGAAATACGTTTTAGTTGTGGTTTGCGCATTCTCTCGATGGATTGAGGCCTATCCTCTCAAAGACAATACTGCTTTGTCTACTGCGAAAATCCTACTGAAGGAATACTTTCCTCGGTATGGAATGCCTAGAGTCGTGTGGTCAGATAACGGAAGTGAGTTTGTTGGAAGTGTGATGAAGAGTGTGTGTAAGGGCCTTGGAATTAATCAGAAATTCCACAGCGCCAATCATCCCCAGTCAGCTGGATTGGTTGAAGGGTACAATGGCACCCTTAAACTAAAGTTAGCAAAGATTCAGGCTACGACTGGTCTTTCGTGGCCTGACGCTTTACCTTTGGCATTACTGTCAACTAGGGCGACTGTACACTCCCGAGTAGGGCTTAGTCCCTATGAAATAGTGTTCGGCCGTCCTGCGAATGTGTGGGGGGTTCCTAGGCCAGGAATGTTTTCTGATCTTGAGTACCCAATGTTGATCGACTATCTACATGACTTGACTGCTAAACTGAGGTTAATTCACCAACAGGTTTACGACGCATTGCCGACGCAGACGGAGGGTCCAGGCCACCAGCTCCAGCCCGGAGACTGGGTGGTGACAAGGAACTTTTCACGCAAAAATAACCTGGACCCGAGGTTCACCGGACCCTACCAAGTGCTCCTGGCCACGAGGACTGCCGTTCGTCTTGAGGGACGTAAGAATTGGGTGCATGCTACGCACACCAAACGAGTCCCCATCCCTTTGCCGGCAGACCCGTGGGTAAGGAGAGGCATTGCGTCATCTGAAACAGAAACATTGCCGGCGTTTGTGCCTTTTAGCGACGCACAGCTTGTTGAAGAACCCTCAGCGCAGCAGAAAGACATTGTTGAACAGTCGGCATCAAAAGACTCAAGACCAGAACACTCAACTGAACAGCAGGACGCTGTCTCTTCAACGGATCCTTTGTTTGACGAGCAGACACGTCCTGGGAAAACTCGATACTTTTTGCGATCTCGCACTAAGGACAAATAAAAAGATCTTGCTTTGCTGTATCGACGATTGCATTACCCTGTTTCCCGTGATCAGTTTTGAACTTTCGTATTACTGTAATTATTTTTGTACATATATTTTGAGTTTCACTCCGTGTATCTTTTTGCCTTTACAGCTGAGAGACTTTGTTTTTGCATTTGTACATATTGTGCATTGAAGGCCGTAGGGCCGCGCGCGTACTTCCTTCTGGACAGTAGGTCTTGACGCTAGGTTAAAGGCCGTCGGTTCCTGGGAACTCCTAGGGATTGACTATTGCTGCACAGAACGAAGTGCGTCAAGAAACGTTGCGGACGGTCGTAGGGAATGGCATTCTCGAAGCTGAATGATTTGGAGGGAGCTCAAGCCCACAGATTCAAGCTGCAGCAACTCAGTCGTACCAAATGTTTCATATTCCAACTGTTTGTATTGTTCTTGACTGCTTCTGCATTATTGGCGGGTGGGGTGTATTACACAATGTCTTACTTCTTACCTGCTACACCTACTCCTACTCCTTACCCTAATTTTACCTCTACTGCTTCTCCCCATTCCTTTCACATGTTACCAGAACACGAGCAGGCTAGACGTGTAGAATTCCGCAACAATTCCTTTATTCAGCTCCTCCATCAGCATCAGTTAGTGGTTAACACTACTAATTGTTGGGTGTGTGGGTTGATGCCACACACTACGGATAAGGGAATTCCATATCTGGTGTTACCGTATAGTTCCCAAGGGTCAGCTCGAGCGTTTCAAACAATGTTTCGAAGCGCACTGGGTTTCCACCCCATTCGAGAACCACGTTCCCCCTACTCTGGTCCTACTTCGTATCAAAAACCTTTGTCGGTAGCAATAGAGGATTTGGATAGTGATATCTATGATCCTTCGCTTATTCCCGAAGAAGAGGTACAAGCCTATAGAGTCCTAAGTAGAGGTGAATATAGTGTGTTCACTAGCGAAAAGCAGCTTAAAAGCTCGCCTCCGATATGGGTCGTACCCCACACTGGTAATTTTTGTCTTATGGGTCGTGGCCGAAGATCGCAAGCCCGACTTGGAGCAAGTGCTTGCACTGAAAATTACATTCTGCCGATGTTCTCGTCCCCTGTGTTTCTGGCTGCCAAGGGTACATACTTTATCTGCTATGATCGTGCATACACATGGTTGCCCGCTGACTTCATGGGCTCATGTTTCATTGCAAATCTGTTGCCTCCGACGTTTACTGTAGATGCCGATTATCATAAGACTAGAGTTGTGCGAGGCGTAATTAGCGAAGAGGATACTGCCGGTCAAGAGGCAGGAGACTTTTTCAAGGGTTTCCTCCCGTTTTGGGGACCTATGGTCAATAGTAGGAACCTGAGACAGTTGACTCGAGTGGTAGAATCGACAGCTAATATTACTGCCAGTGCCCTTGGTAATATCACCACAGAACTTCAGGCGGAGAGACTTATGACGTTACAAAACCGTATGGTTTTAGATGTCATCTTAGCAGATCGAGGTGGGGTATGTAAGGTGATCCATTCGAGCTGCTGCATTTTCATCCCAGATAATGCTCCTACTGTCTATCAAGCCATCTCGAGGTTGCATAAGATCTCCGAATCCATACACGTGGATGTAGGGGATTGGACGCTACTTGGATGGTTTTGGGGCCTGATGTCGACTTGGGGTTGGAAGATTCTGATGATCATCGGAGTCGTTGTAGTGTTCCTGTTCACGTGTTGCCTTTGTGTGCAGTGTGGTCCTGCCTTATGTGGCCTTTGTGCTACGACGTGTATGAGACAACCACCTGTTACCAAGAGGACTCAGTTGGACAGAGCTATGCTACAGCAACATCTCGATGGTTTGATGAATATCGAATATGATTCCGATTAGTGCTTGCCTACATGAGGGCAAAAGGAGCGTCTGAGGTTCCGTGACGATTGTAAGTGGTGTTTTCGACTCGCACGAATATGGTCGAGTCTGGTATCTATGAACCGCAAATGACGAGTTTAGTAAGTGTGCGCAGTTTCGCTGTGCTAACTTAAACCGTTCGTTTGTTATGTGGGTTTTTCATCTGTACCCACGGGTTCCATCTTAGATACGGCATCCATTTTGTCTCTTGCCCTCAAGTAGCCAGCGAACGGACGTTGTCCGCTTCACGACCCTGGGAGTCCCAAGATATTTGCGGAAGACACATGTTCTTTGTGAGTGTCTTTATGACGAGGGGGTTGCTACTGTAAGGCAGATGGCGCCGCTCGAGGCTCATCTCGCCGCACGGACTTATTGTTTCAGCCGTGCATCTCATTAGGCACGTCCCTTTGATGCCTGTATCTCGTGTTTCTCGATACCTCCCCTTTTACACCCTTTCCGATCTCCCCACTGTCTCCGTCTTCCTCTACACCTGTCCTTGTTCCTATTTCGATCTGTTTTACTGTTGATTGGAATTTGCTAAATGGTGGGAAGATGGTTTTTACAGTTGGGAACCGCCAAATGTTTCCGCACTTATGTTCCGGACCTCATGTGTTTCAAAAGTGACCAAAGCGACCCCTCTGGGGGATAATGGTGGGAACCGGGTTGTAAACTTTTGTGTTCAATGTGATTCGATGGGTAAAAACTGTATAAAAGGAGCGATCCACAGAACCAATTTGAAGCAGTCTCCCCAAGTTGCACGCTGTGTACTTGTCGTGATCTCTGTGTTCCCTGCAGCAAATAAACCTTGAATCTTTGACGTCGAAGGAAGTGTCCCGTGTCTCTGTGATTCGTACGCCGGAGCAGGTTACCCACGAAGGTTTCAGGTGTTGTGCCCTGGCACCGCTGGGTCTTAAAGAACCCAGTCCTTCACCTGAACCCTAAAAATACCCCTTTACCCAAAAACTGAAAACTGACCCTGAACCCTAAATATACCCCTTTACCCAAAAACTGAAAACTGACCCTGTACCCTAAAAATACCCCTTTACCCAAAAACTGAAAACTGACCCTGAACCCTAAAAATACCCCTTTACCCAAAAACTGAAAACTGACCCTGAACCCTAAATATACCCCTTTACCCAAAAACTGAAAACTGACCCTGAACCCTATAAACACACAACCCGCTACAGAAAATAAATTTAAAAAAATTAATTATTTATCAATTATTTATTTTGAATTAATTACCAATTATATTTTAATTATTTACCAATTATTATTTAATTAACAATTAGATTAAATTTACATAATTAATTAATTATAATTAAATTACTTCCCACCCTATTCCCCTATAAACACACAACCCGCTACAGAAAATAAATTACTAAAAATTAATTATTTATCAATTAATCATTTTTAATTCATTAACTATTATGTTTTAATTAATTACCAATTATTATTTAAGTAACAATTACATTAAATTTACATAATTAATTATTTATAATTAAATTACTTCCCACCCTATTCCCCTATAAACCCACAACCCGCTACAGATTTATATTACTCAAATATTATTAAATATTAATAACTTACCTTATTTTCGATATTTTTGTTGTCTATATTTTTTCTAGTCTATATTATGTCTAGTCTATATTTTTGATTCGATATTTTGGCTATTCTAGTCGATATTAGTCGATATTTTTGTTGTCTATATTTTGTCTAGTCTATATTTTGTCCAGTCTATATTTTATACTCGATATTTTGTCCAATCGATATTTTGGACTCGATATTATGTCTGTTTACCCTTATGCACATCGTCATAATCTGACTTGTTTGTTGTCTTTGATACAGAGAAGAAATTCATTGATCAGGTGGAAGACAGATATCGTAAGCAATAGCAGTTACGAGATTATGGACAGGATACAGTGGATTGGACAGATGAAGAGAAGTTGCACAAGTCTAAAGGGAGTTTTGGTCCAATAGATTTGGATGAAGTACAGAAGGGGAAATAGTGCATTCACCGAACACAGACTTATTATGAGAATGTCAATGTAGGTCACACTACGTGTGAGCATACGTTTACTTTAGAGTATTATGCGAAAGATTTCTTGCAAAGTGTGGTACAAGTGATTCTGACTGTGTATTTTGTCTGTGGGAGGAATGCTTATGTGCGATTGCCTGAGAAATGGTATGGAACGTACTATTTAGCGATCATTTTCCCTAAGATTTATCATACAGAAGATTTTGATCTTATAGAAGGAGGACAACATGTGAGAGTGAAGCGAGGGTAAAGTGCAGGAGCCGTAGTTAGAGATGTTTTTAGGGCACTGATACCAACTCTGGGAGTGATTTTGAATGATGTGAAGATTAGGAAATGGGCGACTGTTGTGGACGAGTTATCTATGAGTACAGCTAAGTCCTTAGTGTTGGTTGAGGGTGAGATGTTATCGATAAGGACTATGGTTTTACAAAACCGTCTTGCTTTAGACGTCCTTCTAGGAGGAGTCTGTAAGCTTTTAAAGGTTCAAGAATGTTGTACTTATATACCAGATAACAGCAAGGATCTGGAGAAATATATAAGCAACATTACTGCGATTCATTATGAGATTGAGGACTTGGGGGCGTGGCTAAGCACGCAACTTCAATGGACGCCTTTGGGTAGAGCTCCGCTCCGAGCTCCCCTTCCCGGCGAAATTATCCGTTGAAGTACTGCTTGCAGCTAGCCGAAAATTGCAGGCGCCACTGCAGGACATCATGAACGAGTGCCCTGCCGATTTTGTAGGTAATCGGTGACGCCGAACCACACCGAGGTTCTCACGGAGCAGCAGCCGTGTACATCGACTCCGGACCCGGCGCGTGCACAGGACAGCCCGAGGCTCCAGCGGGAGAGGTAGGCCCAGGAGTACGGCCTGCGACCAGCGCTAACGGAGCTGACGGAGCCAACCGGACGCACATGAGGCATGCCCAGGGCCCAATCCTGAAAATCTGAGGGTGCCGATTCCTGCGCACTGCCCAGCTTGGCGCTCGCACACGAGGGGAAAGAAGCAGCGAGGCAGCGGCGGGAAGACACGGCGCGCCCGCCGGAGCACTGAAGGTAGGAGTGAGGTGTGACCGAGCGGCACACCCCAACCGGAGATCTGAGGCCGGTAATCGCGGGGGCCCCATGTCGGATCCCCAACCACAAAGCCCGCGCCAAGACGCCTGCGGCAAGCAAAGGTGAGCAGCGGTGACTGAGGAAGCAAGGGTGGCTGCGGCCTAGGACACGGGTTGTGAGCGGGCACCAGCGATGGCGGCGGGGGATAGAACGTCCAACCACCGCTAATGTGCGGAAAGAGCGCGCGGAGGCCCGCGACTGGGGGAAAACTGAGCCACTGACAAGCCCCATGCACGTGGGGACAGAAAGGGGGGTGCGAGGAATGTAGCGCCCCCATTGCTGACTGAACTGAACGGCGAGGAGCTACCCGAGGGGCGAGCAGAGGGCTAATAGACCGGACGGCACGTTCGTACCCCCCGGGGAGAGGGCTCCAATGCGACACAGCACTCACACGACGACACTGCGACCTGGACGACACTAGGATTTGCCGTGCATCACCGCGGAGGTCGAGGAGAAAGCCAACTGTGCCTCTGAGTACTAGCTGAATACAAGCAAGTTGTTGCCAATCCAGAACCCACAGTACTACAAATCTACACCCCGGCCCACCGTCCAGTGGACGCGCCGTCGCTGCTCCCGCTGCAGTAGCCGAGTGCGCACCAAGGCGCTGATGTCTAGCGGAACCAGAACCCGGACCGGGACCGGGAGCACGAACTCTAAGGGCAAAATGAACAAGACTGGGAAGAACACCGATACGGATCAAACGGCGGCCAAGCTGGACACAATGCTGGCCGCCATGGAAAGACTGGAGGAGTCCATCCAGCTCACTCGCACCTCCCTGGCCACCAAAATTGATAGTGTAGTAGTAGACCTCACACACCTGAGAGCAGACCATAAAAAACTGGCGGACCGCACCACGTCCCTGGAGAGTGACATGAAAGAACTCCAGCCCCAAGTCAGCCAGTCGAATAAACAGATGCAGGACCTCTTAAACAGGGTGGAATTCCTAGAAGAAAGAGCCGAAGATGCGGAAGGTAGGGCACGAAGAAACAACGTGTGACTAGTAGGGGTTCCGGAAAAATAGGAAGGAAGGAATCCAGAGGAAAACATGGAACAGTGGCTGAAGGACATACTACCAGAGGGGTCACTCTCACCGCACTTTGTGGTGGAATGTGCCCACCGAGTTCCTACGAGGCCCTTGCCAACGGGCTCCAACCCCAGACCCATGCTGCTCCGCATACTGAACTACAGAAACAGAGACTCCATCCTGCGCGAAACACGCAAACTTCAAGACATACGGATCGAGAACATGACAGTAATGTTCTTCCCGGATTACACGGTGCAGGTGCAAAGGCAGAGATACTCTTTCCTAGCGGTGAAAAGACACCTGAGGCAACTCGGCCTGCAATACTCTCTTCTGTTTCCCGCGAAATTGAGAGTTGTGGCTAGCGAGAAAACACACTTCTTTACTGACCCAGACGAAGTGGAGGCATGGCTCGACAGTGGCACGGACACGACCCCCAAAGGAGCCACTGACATCACTACTCGACGCCAAACCAAGGGAGGCCGGCGGAGACGCAGACCCCGTCAAAGACCACAGAGCGGTGCGCGAGGAGCGGCAGGAACACCTCCCCCGGCAGACGCCGCGCAACAAGAGAAACAGGACACTCTTCGCCTGGTGATGGAACTCAGCCGATCCCCTATGCAGAGTGAAGCGATGGGCGGCAGTCCACAGGACCTTCCTAGTGACGACGAAGCCATCTATGGCGTACCGGAATCCCAGGCCTCGGAGGAACGACCAGACGTCACACCTCAGACGGCGGATTTCATAAACTAATTGAACATTAGGTTATACTACCCCTGGGTCACCTGCTGAGGAGTGCCACTGAGGACACGGAGCAATGGACCGATTGAACCGTGACGCCACGGGCGCATGAGACGCTCATCGCAACAAGTGGCATCCTTGAGCCCGACTGTAACTAGCAGAGCAGGAGCACGCCGGATGCCTTTCCAATGGACACACAACTCAGGGGCAGAACAGAAGCCCGTGTGTGACCGGCACGCGAGACCTGAGAAGACCTACCTGGTGGCCAGTTGTTTGGGACACGTAATGTATGATGTTCAATGCATGTGCGAATAGTTCCCTGCCTTTCCATGTATGGTTTAGACCGGTATGCATGTCCCGGGAAGGTGAGGGGCCTCCACACAACAAACCTTGTTGACTTAAGACTACAGTTATAGTGCGAATTGCACAGCAACCCCCTTAGCTTTAGACTTTGTTGCTCTCCTCGAGAGTATGGACGGGGGCACGTTTGGCAACCGACCTTTTGGTATTATACATGTATATCATGTTCAATGGCTCATCGTTTTATTAGCCATGTTTTTTACCCCCCCCCCCTTATCCCAATGATGTGGTGTGTGGACGTGGATGCAATTCTGAGACGTATTGAAGGGAGCATTTTCTCGTTGAGAACTGTGAGGTCCTCTGGAGGGTGGCGGGAGGGCCGGAAAGGGAGATTTGTTGATGATCTGCAATGTCTACTGTTAAAATATGTACGTGGAATGTGAGGGGCATGCACACACCGTCCCGACGTTATCAGATCTACTTATACCTTAAACGCCACCACATTCAAATAGCCCTCTTACAGGAGACACACCTTAGCGAGACAGAAACTCGTATCTCACGACGCAGATGGCGTGGGCAGCTATATGCCACGCACTACTCCTCCTACGCTAGAGGAACTTTGGTGTGCGTGAGGCCGGGCACCCCTTTGACGGTACTGGACACATATATAGACCCCGGAGGGAGATACGTTGTGGTTAATGGTAGACTGGACGGGAGCCCATTGGTACTTGCCTCGATATATGCACCTAACACGGGTCAAGCGGATTTCCTAGCTCAACTATCAGACACATTAGCGCCCTGGCATGGAATCCCGTAGATGTTGGGTGGAGACTACAACTGCACATTAGATCTAACATTAGACCGGTCACATCCCCCGCCACCTGGCTCACAGGCACAGAACGCCACGAAAACCTTACAGGCCTGGTCCACGCAATGGGACTTGCAGAATGCATGGCGCAGTCGCAACCCCCACACCAAGGTATAATCATACTTTTCAGGAGCGCACGCCCTACACGTATGTCTGGACAGGTACATGGTCACCAGCGAGATACTACCATATGTGATAGACACCTATTATATGGGCCGCACACACTCGGACCACAACCCACACCTCATAGATCTGACATGGGAACAGCCACGACCTCCAGTGCCTACCTGGAGGCTGCAACCTGATCTGCTGTTGGACGGTCCATTTAGAAATTCCATATGCGCACAAACAGCGCAATACTTCGAAGAAAACACGGGCACGAAATCTACCCCACATCTTGAATGGGACGCATTTAAAGTGGTCCTCAGGGGGCAGTGTCTGGGCACTCAGGTTCACTGCCGGCGTCAGATAGAAACAGATCTGAGGCGTTTGGAGTCCGACCTGATTCAGGCGGAACATGAAGCGACCGAGGGCACAAACACTAGACTGCTGGCGGCGCAGGCGGAACATGACAAACTACTTGATAGATTACGACACGTTAACTACATTGCCCACTCGGCCCGCACACATCATGCAGGGGATAAACCCGGCAAATTGTTAGCATGGCTGATAAGACGCGAGGATCGATCGTCACCTGTGACGGCGATACACCCCGCTGACGGCCCAGTGGTATACACGCAGGTGAAGATACATGAGGCCTTTGTAACACACTATCGTGCACTATATGAGTCGAGACTCCGGACTCCCCAGCCGGGCATTGCCGCCTACCTCGATGAGGTCACACTGCCTACACTAACTGATGGCCAACGAGATGACTTGGGAATACCGATCACAGCAGACGAGTTGCGTGAAGCCATCTTCGCCCTCTCGAATGGCAAAGCTCCTGGCCTGGATGGGCTGCCGGCCGAGTACTACAAAGCCTGCTCCGATATACTGATCCCGGAGCTCCTCCGGATATACTCAGTGGCGCTGGAGGACTCGTCCTTGCCCCAGTCGATGAACGAGGCGACATTGGTGTCTCTTCTTAAGCCAGGCAGAGATGGCACACTCCTCAGTTCATACAGGCCCCTGGCACTCTTGAATACAGACTACAAGATCCTGGCATCGACCCTAGCCCGACGGCTGGCAACCTTGGTGCCCACCTTAGTGCATGGAGATCAGAACGGCTTTGTGCCTACCAGGTGCACCTCCCAGAATATCAGGAGGTTGTTCCGAGTGCAGGAATACGCAGTGCGACGATGGCTGAGATCGGGATGTTTGGTTTTAGACCTTGAAAAAGCATTCGACTCGGTCGAATGGCCCTATCTGCTGGCAGTATTGCGTAAATTCGACCTGGGAGATGACTACATTGAGATGTTCGGATTGCTATACAGAAACCCCGAGGTACGAGTCCGCACGGGCAAGCTGCTATCTGATGCCATTAAAGTCAGACGAGGCACCAGACAGGGGTCCCCTCTGCTCTTCTCGCTAGCAATAGAACCCCTCGCCGAGATATTGCGCAGCAGAGGCGCAAACTGGGGCATCCCATTGGCGGATGGCACACACATTGTCTCGCTGTACGCAGATGACCTCCTCCTGTACATTAGAGACCTGACCCACTTACCACCGGAGTTATCAGACATCTTCCGAACCTTCGAGACCATGTCGGGCCTAAAGGTAAACTGGGCCAAATCGGGGGCGTATTCATTCGACCCTGACACCCCAGAGCCCGAAATCAGGATCAGTGGCGAGAGGTTACCATGGTACCACACCACGTTCAAGTATTTAGGAATATATATATATATATAGAACGCCTCCAGACATTTTGGATGGCAACCTGACACGCGCCATCACGTCCATAAGGTCACAGGTCACCTTTTGGAAGACTCTTCCACTCAATGTGCCAAGCAGAGTGACGCTGACGAAAATGATTGTGCTACCTAGGCTCCTATATTACTACGCCAACATCCCGGTTCACGTCCCGGTCCGTACATTCAAGGAGCTGGAAACCATGGTCAGAGATCTAATTTGGAACACTGGAAGGCCCAGAGTGGCACTGAGAAAACTATATACGCCCGTCGACGATGGAGGCCTTGCAGTACCAAACCTAGAGCTTTGTTATCTGGCGGCACAACTACAATGGGTAGCGGCCTGGCTCAGTGGCAGAAACCTAGATGACACGGCCACAGACGTAGACACGTTGTCCCCTCTGCAGATCCACACATTGTTCCATCCACTGACAAAAGTGAAGAGACAGGTACAACTACACATAGCAGTAGCCACTAAATGCTATATTAGGAGCCTTCGGCTCACAAAAACAATTAAGCCATATGCCCCAGCACTCCCGCTCCTAGGCACCCCCAAGACCACAAGCGTGGTTACCGAAGCGGTGATGGAGCACTGGCCCCGCTCGGGAGTGGACACCATGGCGGACCTATACGCCGATGGCGCCCTGATACCTTTCGCGATGCTTGCTAACGATACGGGACTAACGGCAGGACAGTTCTTGCAACATGCTTCCATAATCAGGGCATACACAACAGTGGGGAAATATTGCAGAGGAACCACCCACACACCAGCTAATACAATGCCTACACGTAATGGGAAACGGCTCACACGTGGTACACTGGTTAACAAAAGCGTTGTTATCGCACACGCAACATACTCTACAGCCATTACGTGACAAATGGGCGGTTGACAGAGGGAAAGAATGGACAGACAAGGAATGGGCGATGGTAATAGCGAGCTCCAAAAATATCCCACGCAACGCACGCTTTAAACTGATACAATTTTACATATTGCATAGAACATACCTCTCACCAGATAAAATTAACCAGTACTTCCCGGGCGCCACAGCGGGTTGCCCGAGATGCACACTGACAGGGGCGGACCTACTACAAATGTTGTGGCACTGTACGCGGATACAAACATACTGGCAGACGGTGCTGCCGTTACTCGAGCGGAGCACTGCCATGCCAATACCACACACATGGGAGGCATGTCTGCTGGGCCTTTACAAGAGGACCAAACTCAACAAAGTCCCCTCCCGCTTTTGGGACCTAGGCCTGCTCACAGCCAAAAGACTCATCACCAAACATTGGAAGCGCGCGGAGCCACCTCTAACTGAACACTGGTGCGCCTCCCTGGATAACTGGGCGAGAGTTGAGAGCATCACCCTTCACAATGAAGAAACAGCAGGACTGCGGAAGTTCCCCATTGCGACTCTATGGGACGAGACGCTGAGCTCCTTCCATCGAGAATGCCAGACGCGGGGAGTTCCCTCAAACGACACCCCCCCTGACGCGAACACGACGCAGCTAACAGGATAGACACTGCAGGCCATAACCCCGAAGACCCCAATAGTGACGAACACGAACCACCAGATCGGGACACCATCTGACCTGTTGGTGGCACTTCTACCTAACCTGCACGACGGCACCCCTCCCCCCTCACCCACACCATGTCCTATCCTCTGACTGGCGTGCCAACCTCCCAGGAATGGACGAGCTGCCATGAGCAACATACGACGACACCTCCCAGCTCCCACCACATTGATACGTTCCCACCACGACACACGATTCACAATTCCAAGTTGACTAACCCCTCCCCCTCCTTCTCCCCCCCATCCTTTTCTCCCTTAACCAATTGCATCCCCACTCATCCTTCTCCTTGAGCTTCCCACCCCCTCCGTTTCTCCTCCCACAGACACGAGTTACCCCTTCATTTCCCAGCCGACCTTTTGACCACATTAGCGGACTATCTTGGACCTCAGGGGTATATGATGCGGCCGTTACACCCGACCGCCGCCGCACGCCGTTAGATATACACCGGACCACCAAGGTGGGAGAGATACACACTAATACACCAGCCATGGCGCTGACTGCAATTGACAATCGGGTTTTGAACCAAGATGAGATGACGGCGGACCTTCCTGCCCGCCCCGAAACAAACAAGTGGCGCGTTAGTCTCATTTCCTGGCCCCGCGGCTGCCGCTGCAAAGATACATAACACCGTGACACTAGAAAAGAGACACGCGATACCAGATAGGTCCCCCCGGTGACCGCGGCCCAGTGGCAACCTAAGGGGCGGAGACCACAATACAGTGCACGTTGCCAGACTATTGGGACTACGCAGATGCTATTACAGCCAGATAACATGTGACATGAACCTGATAATGTACAAAATGTGATGTAACACTGTATTTCGTGAACCGCCCCGTGAAAATAACACACACTGTTATGATGTGAGTCAATGAATGATTCACAGTTCATGTTTTCTTTCTTCTGTGAAAACAATAAAAGATATATTTTTAAAAAAAAAGAAAAAAATCAGGCCACAGGATGGCCACGCCCACATGGGCGGAGACATTTGATTGAGAAGTAAGCTGAGTAAATTGCAGTGAATTGTACCTCATCAAAAGCCAACAGTCCATGAGGAAGTGCATTTGCACGAAACGCGTCGGACGGGACTGGATTAAGGCTAAGCACTTTGTCTGTCTGAAAAGCAGTTTCTTCATTAAAGATTTGGCTATTGAACTTACCGGTGTGGGCTCCTCATTGCAGGCGAACTCTGTGACATATATATATATATATATATGTATATATATATATATATATAAAACGTACTGATTAAAAAACTAAAAAAAAAAAATGAGATTGAGGACTTGACTGTGACTGAAGAAACCGTGTGGGAAAAGATTGTAAAGGGCTTTGGTAAGGTTGGCAGTTGGTTTGCAAACCTTGGAAAAGGGATTCTTGGTTATATCCTCAAGCCAATTATCATAGTGGTGTGTTGTGTGATCGGATTGTGGGGTTTGGTACGAGCCTACAAGTGGTACAAGTCGAGTAGACTGGAGAGGTCAATGAGAGGCGAATGGAGAGACTGCAGGACAGTCAATATCGAAGTCTGAAAAACATGGAGTTGCTCAAGAGAGGGAAGGTGGCAACGAGCTCTGTTTAGGTCAGTTCTTTCCTGAGGATGGTGTAGTATGTGATGACACAGGTCATCAAAGGGGGGGACTGAGAGAGCGCCATGTTATTTTTAAATTGGGTTATTTTGAAATTGTGTAGGGTGCATTATAATCCCAAGTAGTCAGCACCCACATATTTAGAGGACCTTTACTAATGTATTTTAGAAATGCAATAGTAGACCGGGGATCAGTGCAATATGAAGTGGTGTGTTTATTAATCGTAGATTAATGTAGTGCCTTAATTAGAAAATGTGATGTTGCATAACATAGAAAAGCTTATGTGAAATGTCGTGTTAGCAATGATGTGCCTTAATGAAATGATACATGTGTTTATTAACGAGTGGATTAACATAAAGTTTAATGTGAAGGATATTCCTTGTAGAATTTATTTGAAAGTGATGAAATGTAATGTAATGTTGTGTTATAAATGTGTTTAAAGGTGCAAAGGCTTGGGACATGCTGAAGCCAGTAGAGGCCTAACTGTATTTTTCCCTTGGTTAGCCTTAGTCGGAAAGAAGTGATTTCTCTTGCCTGGGAAAGGCTGTCCTCAGAAAATATTAAAATTGTAATTCTGAGTGTTGCAAGGATGGTCTCACGTATTTTAGCTTGCAGGTGCAAGGCCACAAGGCTTGTTAGGTAGAAAAGTCCATTGTTTAGAAGTTAGGATAGTAGGCGCCAATGCAGAGACGCTGCCAAAGAATTTGGGAGTGCAACATTCAACTGAGAAGGTGCCTGGGACCCAAGGACACTCCAACGGATGCTGGATGGTGAGGTGCCATAGTGGAAAACTCCGTGGAGCTACACCTGCCAGAGGGGCGTGTCTGAAGACGTGTCAACTGTTTTTGGGGTTTTCTATGATGGACAGCACCCGAGGGTGGAGAGGCAGTCCGGAGCAGAGGCCAGAGGGTAGGCAGCAGTTTTAGGAGTTAGGCTTGTGAAAGGCATGATGTAGATAGTGGTGAACTTGAGGCAGAGTAGGGTGTAGCAAGGAGCATCTTAGAACGAGCTCAGAAATTGAAGCGACTTATTAGGAAGTGAATTTACTTCTTAGGAAGTCTTCACAGCTGACACCTTTATTCTTGCTGGATAAACCGTAAATTAGGGATGTCACATTAGAGTTAGTGTAGGGACAGTCTAACCAGATTCTTTTCCTTTTTGTAAATGCAGTCCCGACTTTCGACATAGTCAGTAATGGTATGCTTCTGGAATTATCCTTGGTCTTTATTTTGAGACGTTTGATGCTTTTGCGTAGAATTACTTTTGTAATAGTGCCAGTCTATTTCCTGAATCTCTTGCTGAGATGTCTGTATGTCCAACTATTTTTTGGCTTTCTAATAAATCTTCAAAATTTCAGTTCGTCGTCAGTGGTCCTTTGAGTCTAATTTGGATTGGCTTTATGAAGTTGTTATGAGCTATGTTTGCGAAATTCTTCCCTTTACGCTTCTATGACAGGGAAAAAGGTTCAGTCGGCCAGACCTGGGATTCTAGAGATCGGTAAGAAATTGTAGATGAGAATCCCAGCTTCCCCACAGCTGAAACTGGCACGGGAGGCATAAAACAGAGGGAACATGCCTTTACAGCTGACTCTGCATGTGTTGTGATTTTTTTTAATGCATAATAATAAGTTATGTATATCATTGTGGAGGTCCATCTACTAGTGTCAACACGGTAATGAAGGATAAACATATTGTGTGCAGTTGTAGCACTAGATGGAGCTCGAATGTTGGAGAAGCATTGCTTTGGATCTTGAAGTAGAAGTTATCTTAACAGCTGGCCACAGAGGGATGTGTCCTCCGGTCACTATGTGTTCGAAACTCTTGACACTGTAGGCTTTGCATTCTATTTATACTGCACCACCTTAAGAAAGCACACACACAAGTTGCAGATGGTTGGCACGATTCAGGCACGCAAAGTGGCAGATTGTGAAAGAAGCACTGCTGAAGTGAAATCAATTTTCTTCTGTTGTTTAGGAACTTGGGTGTGAAAGGGAAATGCAATAACTCGGGCTGTGGGCGACTGACCGGAGGACACCATGCGGAGTAGTGGATTCAAGTTCAGTAAATCCTGCTGTATGGTTCATCAACAGAGTTGAATAATAAAAAACTATAATGAAGCAGCGATGGGGGAGCGAGACAGGACAAGCAATGATGGATGGAGGGGGCAAGCACAGAGGGGACAAGCAGCATTGAAGGAGGGGTAGGGAAATGGGTCAAGCAGCATAGTGGGAGGTGGTTGGGGGATGGGCAATCAACACCGAGACATTATCAAAATCCTCTTACTATGAAGGCAGAGTAAGAAAAGTAACAGACACCCTCGGAATACAGCATTTGACATTTGACCCCAGTTTCTGACTGCACAGCAAATGTGAAGAGATACGAACAAGATTTACAGGCCTGTATACAGAAACGGAACTCTCGGAAGACTACTGAGGGAGGCTAAGCAGAAGGAGAATGGAGCAAGTCAAAACATGCGCAACTGTGTGAAGTGCTGAAAAACAAAGAACAAAGTAGGTCCTAAAATGGTCATAAAAGGGAACAAGTGGAAGGATACTCGAAGTTGGTACATGCTCTTGGGTAGGGCTAAACACATGAATAGACATGTTGCAGGCATGCCATGGAATATGAGACTGATGATGGAGCCCACATATGGAATACAACACGATAGTGCATGTGCTGTCTAGTCGAGACCTAAGAAACAGGCTTTGCTCCTTACAGGACCAACTGCATTGCACATCAAAGAAGTGTTTGCTTAAAATATTTAGACTTTCAATGTATGTGTACATACCTATATATATATATATATACACCTACATTTGGTACAGCGAGGCGGCTTGGGCGAGAGGCTCGGCGGGGCTGCGAGCGTGCGGGGGACTCCAACTACCAGGAGTCCCTGCTAGACCGTTAACCACCATCCGGTCCGCTCTCCCTGCTGGCCAGCCCCCGCCCAACACGCCCCCTATATCACAATCGCAAACTCCCGCAGCGCGGGACGCAGCTCGGGGCGAAGACCGGGCAAAGAGCGGGCCGTTTGAGGCCGTTCGAGGACTGAGAGGACTGGACTGGGCCACCCTCTATCGTCCTTTGCTCGGCCACTTGGATTGTTATTGTATTCCCTTTGCTGTTGGCTTCGGTGGTGTGCCTACCTTGCCCTACCATGTGCTCTCGGTCAACCCGGAGTAGGGCTGCCAAGGGTGGGCCACTAACATGATTTCATTACTCGCCCTAATTTAGCCATAGACAAAGAAATTTCCAAACTACAGACTCGTGTCTCCTTGGATTTGGCTGCTGCTAGAAGGCTGTCCCAGGACATTGCCATGTCAAAAAAATCCTCCTTGGGCCATATAGCAACTGCTGTCACTCCGGAGCGTCTGCCCATTCCTCGTTATATAACTACGCAGGCAGACGTCCATCAGACTCCGATCCCCCCCACTTCACCCCCATCCTTGTGTCCTGCAACCCGGTCAGACAATGAGAATTTACCCGTGGCTATTCCCATTCATCAAGCTACCATTAAATCCCCTTCTCTGGTAATTTCAAACACACCTGTATGTAACAACACTAAAGGTAAACTACCCAAAAGGAAACGCAATTCTAGGTCCGCTTATTCACGTAAGAAGGCCAAAATTGCTGTGGCACACCAGTTCAATGTGGGAAGTGTACCTGTGATTAATGTACCAGGAGGGTGTGCCTCTCTGGCACAGGCACAACTAGATGAGGTTAAAGAGGGAAGAGCCTCTACATCTATTAACACAATTCCAGAGGTTGAGGGCTCACACTTAGAGGGCCAGGAAGGGAGGGATGGGGAATTTATAAGTATAGTCTGGGAAACCCTAAAGAAGCTCCTCTCTCCCCTAGACCTTAGACTTTCACGCATTGAAAATAATCTGCTAGAGATGGAAAAGAGCATTATAGCTCTGGCAACTCTTGGCTTGCGAAGTCTAGAAAATCAAGGCCTCTTAGTGGAAGACCGAGCCCCACAAGCCCCACAACTTCCCCCTCCAGCACCTGAAATAACACGGCCGGTTCCCAAACCTCGAACCATGGGTGTGGATCGAAAAATTACTGTTCCTCCAACTAGGACTCCTAAGCCCCCCACCTCCCAAACTTCTGTATATTCCAATGTTGGCCTTCCCCCAAGGCCAATCGTGAGCGAAGCTGTTCACCAATCGACCCAGGGCCCACGTTTCAAGAATAATTTTCGGAGGGGCTATATTGATCTTCCTCCGGAGGCCAATGACTACGTGGTTGTGTTGACGGGCGTCCCTCAGATTGAGAATGACCATCACGAGAACCATTGGTCTCTGAAGAATAAGATAATGCACTGGCTCAATGTGAACAGACCGATTCCAAATGGTCGGAGAAGCAGAGTCCTAATGGTTCGTCGAGTTCCCTGGGTGGGTCCCTCAAGGAAATCCAGTCCCGGGGACTGTATAGTGGTGACATTCGAGGACCCTTACACGGCCCACCATATTTGCTCATGGCCCATTGACTGCGAAGGCTCTCCCATTGTACCTAGGCGATTGTCCTTCTTTTATCCGCCACGCTCCACGCATACCCAGGATGGTGACTGGGCACTGGTACGCCATCAGACATGGAGGGGGCACTCAAACAAACATCAAGATTTCCCTAGACGCTGGCCGGGCCCACCAATTATGAACAGGTTTGGGTGTCTTTTTTTTTTTTTTTAAATTTTTGAAAACCTTTATTGGTGCATCCAAAGAAATACAAATACGGGCCCACAACCCTGAGGCCGGCCACGAAAACTGGTTAGGCACAGGTGCAAGCAATACGGAGACGCAATAGCGCGGCAATATCGATAAACAATTAGTCATCAGTTACACTGGAGATCACTTGCTATCACGCCGAAGGAGCAATGAAGGTTAATTTTGAATTTTAAGTCTGTATTCCAAGTTCTAGCAACCATTAAAGTCCAAACAGTTCCATTAGAATAGAGAGGAAACCATAAAGTAAAAAGCAGGGTTCACGTAGGCACGACATATCATTAGCAACCAAGGCACACTGCGCCCAGCATCCCAGGCGGCATGGCGGCCCATTAAGCATGCAACAGGAATATCAAAGTCAGGATCATAACAAAGTCTACCGCCACCCGTCCACCAGCATCACCTACGCAAACCCAAGACAGAACAAAGTGGAAATAAAATAAAGAAGAAAAACAAGGCACCATAGAAACAGAAATAAAATAAAATCCCATCCCCCCACCCCCCACCCTACACGCATGCAAAGGCTACGGCCTACCCCCCCCTAGCAGTGTGTCTGTCGCCCAATAAACCCGAAATATAGAATAAGAATAAGAGAAAGAGAAAGAAAAAAGAAAAAGGTTATCGCATCACAAAAGTCGTAGGGAGCAAGAAAAGAGCAATCCAAAAGAGAGCAATCTAATCTAAAACTCCCAAGAAACCCCACCCCAGAGGAGGGCCAATCCCATATCACCCGGACTACCCCGACCCTAAAACACTCTCTCCCCCAGACATGATAGCCAAATCAAGGATCACAAAGTACAATATAAACCGGGAAAGAGACAGTATAGCACAACATTCCGCGCCGAGGAGGCACCCCATCCCGAGTCCACACCTGCCCACCTAAAACAGACCATGTGCGTGAGGGTCTGTCTAACCCTGGCCAGATCTCAAGTGTCCATCCAGAAATGGCGCCGGAGAAGAATCTGCATCAGAAAGGACAAAGAGGCAAGATGGCCGCTCACGGTGGAGAAGAAGCCCCCCAAGATAATCCAAGTACACCCAAGCACCCGCAGATTCCGCAATCCAAAGGGACGCCAGTCCCAAGGCCATCAAGTATTGCAAAGCACTAGGAAATGGGGGCTTAGCGCGGGTGGGATAGGCAGCCATGTGAAGAAGCAACCGCGTCAGCGGATCCATGCCGGGAGGTAGCAAGTCTGTAGCCATGGTGAAAGGCTGCAACGTAGCAGGAAACAATGTAGCCTCCCCGGGATTAGCAGACGGCAGACCTCCGTAGTCACCCGCGCTAAAGGTTTGCCCCAGTTCACCATCGCGTGGCAACAATGTAGCGCGCTCAGTGCCGAGAGGGGCCAGGCGGCGCGATGATGAGAACATGCCGGCGATGTATACCCCAACCCAAGTAAGACGGTGTCCAGCTGCATAATCAGCGCTCGGGAGCAGGCTCGCCATTCAGCCTTTAAGTCGGCAACCGCTGCCAGAATGGAAGCAAGGGTGCACTCAGGCGGGTGATCAGACATGTCCGCAGTCCTAAGCACAGCTCCGCATTCTCGACCACGCTGGAGTCCAGTCGGTGCTACCCAAGCCTGATCCGAGGTAGAGCTCGCAATCGCCACGGTGGGGACGGCCGCCATGTTGTTTTAACCAGGGAAGTCGCAGCAAGCGTAGGCAAATCCGACAGCATTAAAGTGGGGTGTAATCTTTTGAATCCAACTGAGCCAGTCGCTCCTTAGCAGCAAGTGACGAGAGTTCCCTTCTTGTAAGGTCGGACAGGAGCGAGCAATGAGGCGATGCACATCAGCCAGTCCCACACACACACAGAAAGAAGCGGCGCTGCTCACTTCGGCGTCTCGGATAGACGTAGCTGCAAAGTCTCACCGCAGTCGGTCGGCGCACCCTGTGCACACAAAGGTCTGTGCAGGTGCCTCCATAGTAGGGAGTCCGACAGCGGACACCCGTCACGCCACCAATCAAGTGACAAGCGGGGCTGCAGTCCTCTCCGGCGGTGTGCAGGGACAGGAGTTTCGGTTTCAGGGCTCGGCACTGGTCGGAGGATCAATATGCCCGTAGCATCGGGAAACAGGCAGGTGGAGACACCGGAGAAGCACTCCCGGTATCAGCGCGCTGTCCTCTTCCTCCCACAGTCAAGTTACGCCAGGATAGTGAGCAGGATAATGCTGCAGAAGAGACAGGCTCGGGGAGCCGGGCGACTACACGTCCGTCTCCGCCGCCATCTTGGCTCCTCCTGCCAGGTTTGGGTGTCTTGATGATGTTGACTGACTCCCAAGGCAAGTTGTCTCTCGATTAGCGAAAAAGGCTCCTTTAGCCTTAGGGACCTCAGATTCCTTAAACCTGACAACAGAATCTGTTGACACTAACCCCACATCCTCACAAGCAATGCTACATGCCCCGTCAACAGTGGGGGCATTGAACTCCTTAAACAAGCTAGGAACCCAAGCAGTAGCGTATGAGTTGGACGTACCCCCTATGATTTCCTTGTCACCTCATCGGATGGCTCCGGTAGATGGGAAGGGGCTCATTGTAGCCAGGGCTCTTACCCCATCTCAGAACGAGCCGTTCCAAAGGCATAATAGAGCAGTTGCAGTGGCGACAGGATTAGAACCTGTTTCGGCTATACCAGTCATTTCGTCTAGGCAGGTCACCATAGGTAAAATTCAGTTAAAGATCTTAAGTTGGAATGTGGCAGGGCTTGCCCGCAACTTTGACATCCCAGAGTGGAACGCCTTTGTGGATCCTTTTAACATCTGTCTCTTGCAAGAAACCTGGTGCTTAGAACCCAGACACAGGGTAGGTTTCACAACTTATTTCGTTCCAGCTTCGCAACAACATGGTAGTAAAGGTCGCCCGTCCGGCGGCCTTCTCATATGGGTCAGCATTGCAATGGGTCTCAGTGTAAGTCATAAAACCACTCAATCTCCTGATCTCCAGAGAATAACCATACACTGTCAGGGGGGCAGGAAGTTAGAAGTGTTCAACCTCTATTTAAGGGGGGCCAGGGGAGGGGTAACATCATTATCTTCAACAGGACTACACAGTGAATTGGAAACCTGTAGCATCGACTCCTATGTACTCCTTGCAGGTGATTTTAATTGTTGCTTCGAGCCACTGGCCAGTGAGGACATCTTGGACACTTGGGAAGATGACACAAGGAGAGGTATTCCCACGCTCGCTCTAAAACCGATCCAAAAATGGACGCAGAGTGCAATAGATATCAATGCACTCTGTATGGAACACGACCTGAGAGCAACTAATGGTCGTTCTAGATCAGACCTCATGGGAGTGCATACTTACAACAGGGTGGGACATACCTCCAGAATAGATTACATTATGTTGAACTACAATTTATGGCCGTTTCACCAAGACATGGAAGTCATATTGTCTTGCGACAGTGATCACAATCCCTTATCTTTAACCCTCACCCCGCCGTGGCACGACAGAAACCCAGTCAAGGCCGCTTCCACGTGGAAAACATCCCATGAACTAGTTCCTTCAAACTGTGGCAGGCGGTTAAAATGGGCTAAGGTAGCAGCGGATGAGGGAAGGATGGCGCAAGCAAGGACTATAATGACAGCCGTGAGGTCGCGCCTTGATGCTTTGGAAAACACCAAACATGTTGTTCTAGCGACCTTCACAGAAACTATTGCGGCCCTAAGTGAACTGTTCATCATTCCTCAAAATAGGGTAAGGGCCGCAACGAGAGGCGCTTCTAAGGCAAGAGACAAATGGTACTCCCCAAAATGCCGGGTTGCCAAAGGGGAACTTATTTCTGCTGTGAAATCCAAAGACCCAGGCAAAATTAGACTCACCAGGAAAGCATATAAAAAAATTACAGCCATGGCTAAGGAAGCACATGAATACAACTTCTGGAGTGAGCTAATGGATGCAAGTTCTAAAAAAGACTCTAAGGGGTTTTGGGACCTGATGAGAGCCAGGGATAAGCCCATTGATGTACAACTGACCTGTAACATCCCTGGTGAGGCCTGGTTTGCCCATTTTTCCAAGCTATACTCTGTTCCATTAGGTGTACTACAACCAAACACGGGTATCTCACCCAGACTCCCGGATGCCATTACAACTAATGATTTCCCCTTCAATATTAAGGAAGTAGAAGGGGCAATCAGGTGCCTTGTTGCTAATAAGGCTGCTGGCCCAGACGGCATCCCTGGTGATCTGTTGAAAGAAAACACAGATGCGTGGAGTAGATTAATTGCCTCGCTTCTGAACGAGGCTGTGATGGGAGGTTGCCTTCCCGATTCCTGGAGGGGTGCTGAGGTCGTCCCGATTTTTAAGAAAGGCTGTCGAGACGACCCAGCTAACTACCGCCCAATTAGTCTGCTTGACTCAACTCAAAAGGTAGCGGGCAAGGTAGTCTTAGGAAGGATCCTGCACTGGGCCAAAGAAAATCAGGTTTTGTCAGATTTCCAAGCCGGATTTAGAACAGGAACAGGTACCATCGAACAGACATTTCGCCTTTTAATGTTGTATTGGAAAGTGGTCGTATTGGGCAAGGGCAGTTTGTATTTAGTCTTTATAGACTTGCGGACTGCCTTTGACCTGGTCCACGAGTCCAATTGTGGAATGTCTTAGAGGGGTTGGGTATCCCCCCTTATTTGTTGGGATTGCTCATCAAGTTCCACGAAAGCAACTTTGCTCAGATTAGGTGGGGTGATCAGGGGCAAAAAACATCCCGCATCCCTGTAGATAGGGGTGTCCGCCAGGGTTGTGTGCTAGCCCCCACTCTGTTCTCACTTTATGTTAACGGAGTGGTGGAGCACCTTCTTCAACAACCAACAGATGCACCCTCCCTGGCTGGGAAAAAAAATACCTACGCTCCTATTTGCAGATGACACCCTCCTAATCTCAAAATCCCCAGCAGGTATTCAAAAGTTGCTTTCTAGCTTTAAGGTCTTTTGTGACACCAAGGGCCTAGCTATTAATGTGAGCAAAACCAAATTCCTTGTCCTAAACCCCCCTAGGAAATCTGTTATCCCTCCCGACATAGACTCAGTCCTACTTGAAAGAGTCAGGGAGTTCGATTATTTGGGCATTTGACTTTGCGACACCATGAATTGGAAGGCCCATCACCAAAAGGTCTTTTTGACTCACAAGAGGGTCACAGGTGCCCTGCTAAAAGAACAACGTGCCTCATCTCTTAAACCCATTGGGGCATTATTAGACATCTACAGGGCAAGGGTGGTGAGTGCGGCACTGTATGGTGCGGAACTGTGGGGTGTACAGAGAGTTGACACCTTAACTTACCTCAAAAACAACTTTCATAAGGACCTTATGAAGTTACCACACAGTACCCCTACACTCCCTCTCTTACTCGATGCAGGCACACGCCCAATAAGTGAACAAGTCAGGCTACGCCCCCTCCTATTATGGGCCCGGATATGGAATGTTCCTGAATTGTGTAGTTATGCTGATGCTCTAAGAGAACTCCTTTCCTTACCCGGCTGGCATACGGTCGGTTGGCTCAGGGAAGTCAAGCGGCTTCTTTACGAATTGGGTCTAGGAGACGCCTGGGCTAATAGAACAGCTCCATCTAAAGAGATGCTCAAGAAAATTTATTGGTCATGGGTGGCTAATGAGAGAATGAGTAACTCCAATCTATGTAAATCTGTTGTTGAGTTTCTCTTAATCAAGGAGCTCCCTCATAGAGAACCATACCTGGACTTGATTTGTAACCCGGGTGACAGATCGTTGTATTTCAAATTCAGGGTGGGAGTGCTTCCCTTAGGGCAGTTAACTTCTACCTGGAAGCCACCGTTGCAAACCATTCCATACTGCCCTTTCTGTGATTTAAGGGTTGAGTCTGTCGCCCATCTGTTGTTTGAGTGTCCCGCATATGCAGCGCCCAGGTTGAGATGGCTGAAATCATTATGCAGGAGCCTGGGAACTAGATCGCACCTGGAGGCACTACGTATATTACGATCTGATACTCGTCCCTTCTTCGCTTGTTGCCTGGCAACATTTTTGGGCTGGGCATGGCGGATAAGATCTGCTCAGAAATTGCTGCTTCAGTAATACATTTTTTGAACTTGTCCTTAACTTGTTCTTATGCCTGGGCAAATAATTTATTTTTATGATACTTTCTCATTGAACTTGTAGATTTTATCCAATGTATACTGTTATATTGTTATGTATTTTATTTACCTTTTGTAATGTAATGCTTTTATGATATACTAATATATCGAAATAAAGCTATTTAAACAGTTAAACCTAGAGGGTCACAAAGTGTCTACCGTGTCCCCTTCTACCCATTCCGAACATTGTTTGTCCTCCATCTTGTGTCTCAATTCTACCGATACACAAAATGGAGGACTCCCGTAACGCTGCCGGTTCGCGTACCGGGGCGCGCACCGGTGAGCGCTCGCTAAAAAAAGGTGGGAAAGTAATTTACAGAAAAAACACTAGAGACACTTTCATCAAATATAGAATAGGCCCTACTACATAGCAGTCCCTACCATTTACCCAAATTTGATGGAATTCCATTGAGAAAATTATGCTGTAGGCCTGACTAAATATCCTGAGGTAAATTACCTAAGAAAAACACTTATGAAGTGTTAGAATTGACAACCAATTAAAATGCTACTTTCATTATCTTCTATTATTTCATGACATTTGATTGGTTATGTACCTGAATATATATAAAGAAAGAGAGAGAAACACAGCCATTTTGACTACTACTTCCTGAAGTACATTTCAAGTGCATTTCAACTGACAACTTAAACTTCTTTTTGAAAGGTAAGATGTTATTTTAAAAACTGAAGCATGTTCTGCACTTTAAGTTAATTTGGAAAACATTTTCTGATAGTTATATACTATCCCTCTGTAATAGTTATAGAATAAGATAGACTTCTCTGTTATAGTTATGGATGGAGTTAGGCTTGTCTTGTATAATTATGAATTTACTTAGGCTTTATCACATACACTTTTTTATATTTTTACTTCCACTCTGATACCATACACTGCCCAAAGATAAAATCACTGTTAAAAAAACCAAAGTACCTGTCTGAACTTAAACCCAACAGTGCCCTATCTCTACTGATATATTGTTTTAAAATTCAAATTACAGCACAAAAATGGAAGGAGAGCAAAAAAATTTCATCGAAATTGTTCTGGAAAGCAACAATGATAAAGTTATTGAACCCAATGACTCAGAATTCATGGATGAATCACGGGACTATGAACTACTTCAATGTGTCCAATCAGTAGATTTCCTGATTGAAAATGAGGACATTTCTGACAATCAAATATTAGAAGTTCTTTTAAATTTTGAAAAAGAATCTGAGAAATACATTTATATTTAATAATTCAAAAATAGTTTGAGACATTTTTCATTTTTATATGTTTTTCTTAAACTAGTACCAAATTGATTATAATGTAAAGTCAGACTTTAAATATACTGTGCAACTTTTTTGTGTTACATAGTAAGTTTGCTCATAGTTACTTCCTTTCTCCCACTATTTTATCTCCAATGTGTATTTAACATCTCTTTATCATCTCCTACCTCCATATTCTTTCTGCTTTCCTCACAGACTATGCTATGAATTCTATATACCACAATAACTTCTGAAACAACATGCAAGATATCTACAAAGAAAATGGTGTATATTTATTTTTAGACTCTGCATTGGTACCTACATGTTGGTACTTAAATAAAAAAAAAAATAAAAAAATAAAAAGAACAATCAATAACCATACATTATTTGAACATTCTTTCATTCTATTTTCCCTATATTACGCTCCCCGGACCGCTTCCCGGTGCGCGTACCGAGCGCTCCGCCCGCAAAAAAAACGATAATAAAAATTAATATTTTTTGCCCCGCGGGGCCTTTTCAAAGCCGCCTCATCAAACCTAGGGGGTCAGGGAGGATGTACTCTGCCCCCTTATGCTCATTTCCCCCTTTGTTTTTGCCACCTCTTGTGTCTCGATCCTACCGAGACACAAGATGGTGGCCGCTCTGGACTGTTTAGAATGTTCACAGTCACCGGGGAGCCAATCCGCTTCTCCTCGCGAAGTTCCGTTACGCGTCAGGTACGCGAACCGGGGCGCTAACCGGGACGCTGTCACAGATATATCTGTTTTTTAAAACGTTAATTTCTCAAAATCCACTGGAGAACATATATTGAGACATAGCAAAGGCACGTCGGGCAAACCATATCTACAATTTTGCCAAGTTTCGTGTAAATCCATTCAGCCGTTCGAGCTAAAAGTGATTCCAACCACCCTATGGAAAAATGAATGGGAAAAACGCGTTTTGGGACCTCCCTGTTTTTTCTCGTCCCCCCCTTGACAAAACCCCCCCAAATTTTCAGTGGCTGCTCAAAAACAAAATGTGCCATTTTCCTGAAATTTTCGGCCAATTCCGTCCATCAACGCCAAAGTTATTCGACATAGAATTTTCAGAAATCCCATAGAAAAAAAAATCCTAACTATATATACCTACTGGCGACCGCCAGTAGGTAATATATATATACATGGGTTACTGGGAGGAGCAGGTCCTCATGGTAGAACACAATCAGACCATGACCACTAGGGTTAAATCCTGGTGGCGTTTCATAGATGACCTCTTCTTCATTTGGGAGGGGTCCATTGAAGAGGCAACATCTTTTGTACAAGAATTGAATACAAACACAATGAATTTACAATTCACCTGCAATATGAGTGAGCAAAGTGTGGTGTTCTTAGATGTTGAATTCTATGTTGCAAATGGTCAATTGCATAGCAGACTCTACCGCAAACCTACGGCAGGCAATGCCCTGCTGCACGCCAGTAGTCATCACCCGGCGCACCTGATTAGGAGCATCCCATATGGCGAGATGCTCCGCATCAGGAGGATTTGCAGTAGTGGTTCAGAATGCATAACAGCGCAGAATGATTGTAAAATCAGATTTCAACAGAGAGGCTACTCTAATTTCTGTATTGACAATGCTATGTTGAGAGCGAACAAACTTGATAGACAGACCCTCTTGATTCCACCTATTGATATCGCGAGGGATGACATCAAAACTGATGTAGTTCGCCAATTATTGGGTACAATAGCCAACACAAAGCCATACATAAAATTGTGAAACAGCATTGGCCACTGATTAAAAGTGACCCAGTGATTGGTGACAGGCTAGATAAGTCTCCCAACATAACTTTCAAAAAAGTCAGATCTCTGCAGGATAACCTTGTTAGCAGTAGCCCAGAAGTAGCCACGGGATCGTGGCTATCAGGTAGCAAGGGTTTTCTGCGTTGCTCCACCTGTAAGGCCTGTAAGAACGGTGTCAGTAAATCGGAATATCAGTCTCCACTCTTCCCTAGCCCTTTTAAGATCAAAGAAAAACTGAACTGTCGATCGGAATACGCAGTATATGTACTAGAATGTCCCTGCGGTCTGAGGTACGTGGGTAGTACCAGACCGCAGGTGTACAAAAGAATCTTACAGCATTTAAGGGCCATCACGAATGCTGATCCTGCGTACCCGGTCGCCAGACACTTTAACAAGGCACACGCAAAAAATGCTTCTCTTTTAACTTATTTTGTTATAGACTGTGTACCCCCGCAAAGGAGAGGTGGTGATAGGGAGGTTTTATTGAGAAAACTAGAGACCAGACATATAATTTTACTTGACACCAAGATTCCAAATGGGCTCAACACCAGCGATGATTGTTATACGTATTTATAGGTTTCCATTATCAAAAGATTATTATCGTTACTGTATGAGAAGGACACAAACCTAGTACATTATTGAACATCAATTTGTTAATGAACTTTATGTTTTCTTTGTTCCCTCTGTATAAGTCCTCCACACATCTGTTATTACATGAATTTTAGCATCGATTACATGTTTTTAAAATTCACTGGTAGCACTTTATAGTTTTACATTATGAAGTTATGCTATTTTAGCATTTATTATTGCGTATTTTGCACTATTGGGTCTTGCCCACTTGGGCGCTATTATCTGTTGTTCTACAACAAATCCAATTTGTATAACAGACCCTACTCAGAATCAGTATTGTATGCCCACTTGGGCTCTATGGTTGCCAACTTTGGAAATTACTTTTATGGTTTCTTTCGAAAAATGGCATTGCAATCTGATCTATCTATTTTTATTGTTGCAGCTAATTTTGCACACGGCAAAAATATGCACTTTCAGCAGCATTGGGTGGTAAATGTGATTATTTATTGTTTTAAAGGCATATTATGAAATATAATTGTTTTTATCTACGTTAATAATTCCCCCCATTTCTGGTTACTTGTATTTTAGATTTTACGTAATCTAAAGTATTTGATACCTTGCTACTGTTTGCACAAACAACTTTTACAGCATTTGTTTGTTTAAATTGAGAACATTGTGTGAGAGCTGCACTACGCATTTAAAATAGCATTACGTTATTAAATGTTGAAGTATGTCTTCACTTTTCATTATGTAAATGAGCACGGTGCACTTTAAATAAGGGACATCAGCCCCCATGTCTGTGTCATGTGATCAAGGCTTGTAAAAGCCGAAACGCGTCATGTCGGACTGGTGTTGGGTCGCACAATAAACTGAAAACCTGCACTATCTATGGGTCCTGCCTCGTCATTCAAGACACGAATTTGTTTCTGACGTCTGTGCTTACCGAATATATATATATATATATATATTTAAGAAGAAACCAAGTTGCAACAAGCACCCTCTATGGAGTCTGGAATTAGTTATGTTTCTGCATTACACATTGGTTATTTCACCACCTTTTCATCAGTTTTAGACACAAGTTCATGAGAAGTAAATGGGCTTCAAAGTATGGATCCAAAACTGTACGTAGTGTCTTCAAAAATCTTTATTTTAAACACATTAAAAAGTTCTCCAGCTCTGCACTGCCGACACGCGTTTTGCCCACACAGGGGCTTTTTCAAGGCAATTTCATTCAGGATGGACAGGTCAGATTGTCAAGAAGGTCAGACCGATGTGTCGTGGCATGAGTCGTACAAAAATGTTGGGAATCCTATTCATTTAAGGCGTTGGCGATTGCGACGTCCAAGATATAAGTTTAAACATGGAAAATTGATAGATAGGCGAAAGTTACTTGGTGGAGATCAGTTCTGATTTTCACGTAGTGTAGTAATTTTGAAGACCTTAGTAAGTCTGTTGGAAGGTATATACGGGAGCCCGATCTCCACTGCTCAGCTGAGCAGTGGAGATCGGGCTCCCGTATATACCTTCCATCAGGCATGGAACATGTTGACCATACTTGAGGGTAGCAGTTAATATTGCTCGGATAGTTCCGGGGCATTTTACCTCCCCTCTCACCCTTTTAACCAAGGGAGTCTACCACGAGAATAAACTAGGTTCGGGACTGACTCACCTTTTTTTAACTTCACTTTCACGTCACGACCACACTCCCCCTGCCCTCTCACACGCATGCACCATATGGCCGGAACAAAAGATCTCCGATAAAGAGCCCCGGTTTCGGGAGCCCGTCAGACATTGCAGCGCCAGTCTGACGAGGAGCAGAACCCATATGATGAGCATGACACCTAGCTTGCTGGGTGTGTGAGGGTTTTAGTTCCAACTAGGGGATTCCCCCCTCTCACTAGCACACACACTCCTCCTTTCTATCACTCTTCCCGGGGCACTTTGTACCCTTCTTGTGCTATCAGTTCCTGGACCAGTACACTGGACCCCGTAAAATATTGTCCTAATCCAGTCCCTCCTTTGTTTAAATAAAAAAAAATAAAAAAAACTTTAAAGAACATTAGCATATTTACATGCCTTTGTTAACTGGTTACCAAAGCTTAGTTTTTTTATGGTTCCAGTACCCCCTGGGCCCTTACTCTGCCTAATCCTTACATTTGTATTTTTACACTTACTGCTGTAGTGTGAGAATGCATTTAATGAAAAGGAATATAAAGTTGGGTTGCCAAAAGAAACATGCCTGCTGTGTGTTGTTTAAAGAGCCTGCAGAGAATAGAGTTAAAATAGAGTTATAATATATATAATATTATAATATAATAATTATAATTATATTATAATGTAATAGAGTTAAAATAGAGTTAAATAGAGTTATAAATAAAAAAGTATGTATTCATTAGTTATGTGACTTTTCTGTCTTTGTTCTCTTTAATTATCAGTCATGGATCATTGAGGCATCCCTAGAACACAATTAAAAGTGCTTTCTATTTATATTTGCAGGTCTAAGTATTTAAAGTACAAGAGAAATTCTTCAAAGTGTTGAGGGAAGAGGATGGAAGCCTTTTCGCTCAACTTTTCAGTGCAACCAGAGGGCAAGAAAGGAAGCTGGGAGCAGACCCCTCGAGTAGTTCTCCACCCCCTCTACAAATAGAACTATCATGGTGAGCTTGATATATACTCTGTCATCCCCAGACCCACGTCCCTTATCTTGGGTCGTCTATTCATCATCTCCACCAGGTTTTCCTTGAAATTACTGACAATGTAGGACCTGAGCTGGCCTATCTCTAGGTAGACCTGTATTACGGCCGCACCAATGAAAATGCCACATGCAGGTGCAAATACGAAACTCCATGAATGACAAATAACAGTTCCAGTCTACTAATATTTGAGGGATGTGTGCTTATACATATATGAATTGCACTTGCAAGAACTAGTGGCTGAACGGGGCTGCCCTTTGCCATTCTCTTTGTCTAGAAGTCTAGATCATAATATCTTTGTGAAACTGCTAAAAAAGTTTCTAACCAGATCTCAAATGTCAATGGTTTTCTGCCTTGGATGGGTTATTTTCATAATAGAAAAATAGCACCCTTCAGGCTCAGCTCGTAGCTTTTTTATTACTGCATAGTGTCAGCACAGTAGGTTATATTGTTACTTGATTGCCTGGAAAGGCAGCTTTTGGCTTTTCACCCACCCCCGCCTTTGGAGGAGCTCTGTAATTGCAAGGAGGAGCATGTTTTTGTAGGTGTTCCCGTTGTAAGAGCTGACATGAAACAGCATGCTCTAACTAAATCTTACTGTTTAGCAGGGACACCTAAACACATTATTTAATGCGCGAGGCTCAATTTAGTATATTTATGGTATCTTCTTCTATGATTTCGTTTTTGATCCTTTTAGGAACACATATTAGAAGTTTTTTTATGGATTAATAAATGTAAGAGTCTAAAAATGGACTCAAAGCTGGAGCTAAAAAAAATGCAAAGTGTGATTTGCATATTAAAAAACTAAAATTTTTCATTTGCAACCCAGAGAAATAAATTTGTGGGATTACTGCTTCACAAAGAAAAATAGCTTTAAATTATTTTCCAATAAAGTAGTTTTATTACCTCAATCACTGGGAAGTTTTGCCTGCTGCGTCCCATCTATAAGGAAGAAAACAAGACTAGATTCTGGTGGCGTATCCACTTAATGCGATCACGGGCTTCATTAAGCATCATTGCATTCCATTTATTGCCTTCAGGCCATCCGTCTCCCACCAACCTGTCTCCAAGAGGGAGCTCTAAAACACACACTGACATTTCCCATTAAGGAGAGTGCTAGCCAGATGCCACTTACTTCTGAAGTTAATTCAATTCTGACTTCTGGAAATGAGATTGTACAGTCGAGGCTGATATTTATGTTTTCAATTTGGGTGGCTTTAGAAAGCCTACGACATGATAATGCCCATTTACAGTAGGCCAACATTTGACCCCGGTTAGCCACGCGACTGTCAATAGAACAACTGGAGGATCAGCCGCCATTTTCCTGTAACACAGAGCTCCCGTAAAACTGGATCTAATTACACATCCCAGAAGGTCTTGAAAATGGAATGTACATGATGCTATTGTCCAACTATAGAACAATTTAAAAAACGATAAAGTCAACACATAACTAAAAGCGTGTTTTATGGTATTGATAACATTGCAAACTAAAAAAATAATAATAAACAAGTGTTGGTAAAGTGAATGGGTCTCGCCTTTGGGATTTATTGGCTTTCTGAATAGATATTAGAGATGTTGTACTCCACCCGCGGTGCAGTGTAATATGGCTTTAGAGGAACTTTTAAGAAGAACCCTATAACTTGCTCTAAGTCCACTGCAAGGAAACAATAGGTCTTTTGCAAACACTGCGATGTCTGCTAGGTGAGAAATAAAAAGACCAGGAAAGAGGAAAATAGAAAAAAAAAACAGAAAATAACTGTGTGGGCTGCTCCCTGCCCCCTGCACCTGCTCAGTGCTCACAGACACGACACAACTCAGACAAAGAAAATATCGCCTTGTCAAAGATGTGAGGAATTTCCGGCTAGGGGGTTGTAGTGGGGGCAAGAGAGCATTCCATCTACCTGCAAGTTACTGCTTCACACAGGGAGCACTTTCTGAATGTAGTTGGGTGTGCCTGCGTGTGTCCGAATGTTGGCATTCAGCTGCAGGACACAGCCAGTGTAGGGGGGCAAGAAAACAAACATACACTCAACATTTATCCACCACATAATTACTAAAGACATTTTGGTACTCAGTAATAATGTTTTACTACTCCACAAGAGAAACTATTTCATTGCATTTAGAATAATGTCAGTGTGAATAAAAACCTGTATGCACTGTAACTTTTTTTGCAGTTTTATATAGTGGGAACTCAACCTAAAAGTATCGGAGCACTTTATTTGCGCACCAATTACATTACACATTTATTTTGTAGGCACAGGGAGATTCAGTGATTTGCCTACAATCGCAGGATGTTGAGCTGATGCTGAGACTCGAACCCAGTTTTCCAGCTCCAAAGTCGGCAGCTCTGAAGGTTACTCCACATCCTCTTGCCACATGAATCTCCTAGGTCGGAAGCAGCTGTTTGTTGATGGAGCAAAACCCAATAAGACACTTTACAAAGATTGTGACCTGCATTTTACACAATGATTTCTTCCAGGAATGCAGTAGGTTATGGGATTAGTGTATCACCTCAGCTGCTCTACCTCAACCCGTAAACTTTTACCTTACAGATTGCACGTGTGCCCTCCATAATGACGGTTGAATGTTTTTTCCCATGTTATGTTTCAGGGACAAAGGCAAAGTTCTGTCATATAAATCTGCACACATTTTCCCTACAAGGCTTCCTTTGTCATCAAAACATGAAAAGTGCATGCATAGTAGAGCAACATGTCTCTCCTTTCTTCTAATCTGTTTGACAAATATATTTTATTTGTAGTAGCACCAGCTTTCTGATTTTGAAAGTGGACAAAAAGTAGAATTCTCGTGCTAACACAAAATGAATGTTAATGTTTTGATTTCCATGCTCCAGATTCGAAACAGGAAGTGACACATGGTGTGCGCTGGTCAATAAGGAGGCACTAAAGAAGAATGACAATGGAGCCAACGAATGCGAAGCAAAGGAGGGCTACAAGCCCTTTATTGTAAACAATACATGCGCTATGTAGGCAAAACCTGAAGAGGAGCTTCAAACATCACCACAATCCCAATGCTCGCTCTGCATTGAAAAACGTCAGTTTTACATTTAATCCTTTTTAGGTTTCGCCCTGGCCGTAGCACTGCGAAAGCAGTGCTCCACCCAGGGTGAAAACTTTTGTTTACAGTATGGGGGACTTGAACACTCCCCTTCTTCCATTGGCTAGCTCCATAAATGGAGGCTAGCCATTGGAAGAGAGTGGCTGTCAATCATTCTTTCCCCGTCGGAACGCGATTCGGGGGCGTTTCCGTGTCTTTTTTTAATTCCCGCCCTCTCCTCTTCCCATTGGCTGGAATTTTACCTTCCAGCCAATGAGAAGGGGAGAGCACGCAAACACGCCCCCGAATCCCGCCCCCGAATCTCAAAATGTTTGTTTTACTGGTCCAAAATGATGTTTTTTAACCCCAGAGTTGACAATAAATGGTAGCTGCTGGACACTTAATTTTCTTTTTATTACTACGACCAGTGGAGGATCAATGACAGAGCTACAAAGCAAAGCTCTCGCAACTACAGTAAGATGGTACAGATAAAGTACAATGACTGTTGAAAATTAATGGACAGAAGCAGATTCTTTTGTGTATTTCTTGTAACAGCAAGATGTTGGTTTATTCTCTCCAGACTTTGAGGAATGTCACAATCGCCGACACGTGTTTCGTCGTGTGCGGTTGAGTCAACACGACTCTTCAGGGCTTAAAGTACAACTCCAAGTGTAAGGGTTGAAGATAGTCTGGACCTCGTGGTTAGATTCACTGTATCTATTAGAGTCAGAATCCAAATGGTAACTGTTATGGAAAGGTCTATCCTGTGAACACGTATGATAGACACTTAGATTCGGTAAGTCTCGCCTTACTGGTCGGGTGCTTCTCCTCTTTAGGCGGTGTGCCATGACCAGGTATCCCTCCTCTGGTGGTTCCCGGCGGTTTGTCTCTCGGTTCGTACACGAGAGACAAACCGCCGGGAACCACCAGAGGAGGGATACCTGATCACGGCACACCGCCTAAAGAGGAGACGCACCCGATCTCTTCTAGCAGTACTATTGATGGATCCCCTCCCGGCTTCCACCTGAGACGCAACCGTACTCAGAGTGCAAACACTCGATGCCTAACACCGACCAGTAAGGCGAGACTTACCGAATCTAAGTGTCTATCATACGTGTTCACAGGATAGACCTTTCCATAACAGTTACCATTTGGATTCTGACTCTAATAGATACAGTGAATCTAACCACGAGGTCCAGACTATCTTCATCCCTTACACTTGGAGTTGTACTTTAAACCCTGAAGAGTCGTGTTGACTCAACCGCACACGACGAAACACGTGTCGGCGATTGTGACATTCCTCAAAGTCTGGAGAGAATAAACCAACATCTTGCTGTTACAAGAAATACACAAAAGAATCTGCTTCTGTCCATTAATTTTCAACAGTCATTGTACTTTATCTGTACCATCTTACTGTAGTTGCGAGAGCTTTGCTTTGTATATTTGCTTGGTCTGTTGACTTGTTTAGACGGTTAAGGGTGTTGTCCGTCTGCTCTTCACGCACTACACAGCAACAATCTACATCACACACTGTAACGTACTAACTTAGGCAGTGCGCCCTTGAGCTCTGAATTTCCTAAAAACCCCTTTCCAGTTTACGATCAATGACAGAGCGTGTGGGAGGAGAAGCACAAGAGAACGGGTGAGGAAGCAACGGACTAAGGGGGGAGCGACAAGGAACGGGCAGGAAGAGTTAAACTAAGAATTCAGACAAATGAAACCTAGGAGAGGGAAGCAATGACCAGGGTGGGTGGGACAAGGAGAGCAATACGTAGCAAATAGGGTGGTGGGTGTAAAAGGCAGCACTTGAGTGGGGGAGGATGGAGGAACATGCAGCGCGTGGGGGTGCAGGGATTCCGTTGTTCCCTTATTACGAGCACTAAATAGGATACAAGTTAGTGCATCAAAAGGATGGTACACAGGCAATGAATGCTGCACGGGAGTGGCAAACACAAGAGGAAAGAAAGCCAATGATTGAGAAGCAAGTGTGACTGTTAAAGTAATTGCATGCACTTAAACACGGAGTCCTTTTACACCTTTTGCTGCAGCTTGCAATAAAAATGTTTAACTACTTCGATATGCACGGTGCTTGATGTCACTCTCTGGCGCCTCGTAGCACTATAAATGCACATTGCTCTTCCTGAATGCACCAGACAGAATCAGTGACCCTCTAATGATCGCATTAAAACTCAGCTTTGTGCATTTCCCACTGATGACTTTAATCTGCGCTTTCAGGTGTGTACCTTATATTTTATATGGAGCTGCCTGTTGATGAAAGGCTGACAAAATAATGACCGAATATTGTGTTCTTTCTAGCCGTTCCACCCCTCTCTCCTCACTCCCACTGTCTGAGAATCGCAGTTTTCAGTCGTTAATAGCGCACTTTGACCCCAGGCTACAGCCGCCAGAATGCCGTAGGCTGTGCTACCACACAAATGTCCATGACTGAATCCGCCTCCACAGTGACCCGGACAGCGGAAGGTCACCCTAGGCTCGGCGCCTTCGTATCAATCCGCCGGAAGTTACCGCACAGGTGACATTGTGGTTAACACATCAAGGGTCATGGGCGCATCATCTTTGGAGGCAGTGCACCGTTCGACCTTACGCCACGAATGTATCCGAAAATCTGCTTTCTCGTAAGGGGGCCTAACGGAGGCCCCAGCTGGGCAGGGATGCGGCCGCCATTCGGCCCCCTCTTCCCCCAATTTTACGTAAGGCCAATGGGTATCACCGAGATATGGGAGGCTCAGGGGACCCGCGAAATATTCTGTGACATAATTTCGCGTTACGCCGCTGTTTCTCATTCTTGTCTCCACCATGGTTCCGCTGGAAACTATCCTGAGCTTAGAACAATAGTTTATGCTGATAAATAATGTAATTGTTACGTACCGTACATACACAGCCAAGAAGAACTGTTTGGGATTCTGAAAAGTAAGATTCCTGACGGAGAAACTGAAGTGCTGATGCGCATTCCCAGACTGCAAAAGCGTGTAGCGGTGCCGGAGCCTATTGCCCCCCTGTCCCGCACGTTCACTGCTGGTTTCTTTTTACAAACTAGGTCAAAAAGTAAGAGGGTAACAAGAGTATCTTCCTTCTACATCTCTCCCCTCTTCCATGTCACCTACTGGGGTGCGTATGTGTTGGGCTATCTGCTATGAACTGTGCTTAATGAGAAAGACAAAAAAACAAGTTACTTGCTTTTGGTTGCAATCTTTATGGTGGATACTCTAGCCGCATATTCTTCAGTTTATGAATACTTCCCAAGCTCAGAATGGGTCCGTAAACTTTAAAGCAGCACTCCGGCACACCAGTAGGTGGCCTCTTGCAGCTATGCACCAACAGCATTCCGCTCTGGAATTGATGGGCAGAGCAGCATACAAGTGCCACTCGTGCGCTGATGGCAGTTGGTTTCTTAGGCTGTCCGCTCCCTCAGATGCTTGAATTTGAATTTGAATTTAAAATACTTGTAAAGTGTTACATTCACCATGCGGTTTCTTGGCGCTATGGAGGCTAAAATAGCAGAGTAGAGGCAGTAGGTGCTGGTGCAAATAAAGAAAAATATGAGGACGATTTACAGAGGGAAGGCCTGATTGAATAGGAAAGTTTTGAGGTCTTTACGGAAAAGAGGGTAGTGCTTGGCCAACCGTAGGTGGTCAGGGAGGGAGTTCCAAAAAGAGGGTGCCAAAAAAGAGAAGTTGGCCCCTCCCCACTTTTTGCGCTTGTAGCGGGGTACCTGCAGAAGTGATTGAGATGATGAACAAAGCTCTCTAGCGGGGATATACTCCCTTATCAAAGAGGCAATGAAGGCGGGAGCTAAGCCCTGGCGCACCTGGAAGACCATACAACCTGTTTTGAAAAGGGATCGCTCCCTGACAGGCAGCCAGTGGAGCGCCTTCAATAAAGGGGTTGAGTGGTGAGAGCGGGAAAGGCCGTACACTAATCAGGCCGCCTGGTTTTGGACCAGTTGGAGCTTCCGTGGGCTGTACGCCGGAATGCCGTTGTACAGGGCATTAGCGTAATCCAGCCGGGAGATCACCAAGGCGGACATGATCAGTTTAAGTGCCAGGGGAGAAAAGAAGCGAGAAACAGCGCGAATAGTGCGAAGAGTAAGAAAGCAGGAAGAAACAACAGAGCTAATTTGTGAGTGGAGGGTAAGATGATTGTTAATTTTGATGCCTAAGGTCTTGACTGAGGGAGAGGGAGTGGGAGGGGGGCCAAAGGAAGAAGGCCAAAATAAAGAGTTCCAGGGACTGGAAGAACCACCCGTGAGAACCAACTCAGTTTTATCCGGGTTCAACTTCAGATGGTTGTGGTTCATCCAGTCCCTAATAAAAATCATAGTAGTCTGAAAGTTGGAAATAGAATGGGAAGAAGAAGATAGATTAAAGATGAGCTGGAGGTCATCCGCATAGTTATAAACGGTGACCTCCAGCTGCTGGAGCGCAAAGATTAGGGGATAGATATAAAGATTGAACAAAAGAGGAGAGCGAGAAGAACCCTGGGGAACACCACATGTGACCTTAAGTGCGGTGGCCGAGAAATCCCCCAACCGGACCGCCTGGGTGCGGTTCCTCAGGAAGGACGATAGCCAGACCAAGGCCGAGCCCCCGATTCCCGCTGCTCTGACACGTGAAAGCAAGATGGAATGGTCCACCGTGCCAAAAGCGGCGGAGAGATCGAGGAGCACCAGGGCCTGGTGTTTGTTTTGGTCCATGTCCTCCCTGAGGTTGTCCAGGACCGACACCACGACGGACTCGGTAGAGTGCCTAGGCCGGAAGCCTGCCTGGCGAGACGCTAGGCCCCCATTTACTTCTACATGGGTGCTGAGTACCGATGTTACGTGGCGCTCAAGCACCTTGCCCAAGTAGGGCAACAGTGAAATAGGGCGATAATTAACTGGGGCTTCGCACCACATTTTCCTCACCTTGTGAATGGACACAATAGCAGTATGCCCCTAGGTGGTGGGTCTGTGAACAGGCTCAGGTCAAAACGTCCAGCAGAAAATGCTCCTCTCAACCTACTTGACTGT
Organism: Lissotriton vulgaris; assembly: GCF_964263255.1. Classification (NCBI taxonomy): domain Eukaryota; kingdom Metazoa; phylum Chordata; class Amphibia; order Caudata; family Salamandridae; genus Lissotriton; species Lissotriton vulgaris. The sequence continues at coordinate 681,828 of NW_028241349.1, read as the reverse complement.
CGAGGCTGTAGTGCTTCGTGAACCTACGTATCCGCATCCACGTAGCCTCCTGATATGTCTCCAGGACTGGTAATCCGGGTGCTGGCGCAGTGGCAGCAGCATTAGCTATAGTGGGAATCAGCCCGTAAGCTTTATGGAGGCTGCTTCTTCAACAGTGCTTAACAGATCTTTATGCAGACAACAATCCATTGGCAGATGGTCCGTTTGTGCAGTGCTTGCTGTAGGAAACGTGTGCTTTCTGCAGGGTCACCCTGGACTTTTCACCTTTAACATGACCCTACATTTTAGATAGCTGTCGAATTTTGTGCACTTTAAAAACGCTAATCCAGGTAAGGAGGGACAGACTTCCCGTAGGAAACGTGTGCTTTCTGCAGGGTCACCCTGGACTTTTCACCTTTAACATGACCCTACATTTTAGATAGCTGTCGAATTTTGTGCACTTTAAAAACGCTAATCCAGGTAAGGAGGGACAGACTTCCCGTGGTAAGATTACCAAATACACGGCACCCTTCTCAGGAGGAAGAGATGAGGCAGCGAATGGCAATAGGCCAATTCAAACTGTCCGATAACAAAACCACGTTTGAGTGGAAGAAAATGCAAACTCTCCCCTATCGGTATAAGTGAACTAGTTTAAGCTTATTAACGGCTTGGCAATCCGTTTAAAATAAACACTAAAATGAAGCACGTTCTAAATCGTCGTGTTTTCTCTTTCTTGGCACGTTATCTGCTCGTCTCAAACTGCAAAGGGGGTGTTATTTCTGACAGAGTTCCCCCAGGAGGACAAATGGCACTGCAGATGAGAAGTGCAAAATCTGGGCGTGCAAGTAAACACTGAAACAGGATAGCTCCCAGCACGAGACGGGCAGGCTGAGAGGAGTCGGCAGGCGGCTGTTTGTGTGGGGGGGGGGGGGCTGTGTGTGTGTGTGTGGCTCTGTGTGCGTGTGGCTGTGTGTGTGGGTGCAAATGCAATAGGTCTCGCATTTGCGAAAGATTAAGCTATTGACATTGTAAATGACAATGCCATTTATTTATCTGTTTTCAAAACCAACACATAAATAAACAATGTGTCATTTACAATGCCAATAGCTCTAACTTTGTCAACGGCGAAACCGTTGCATTGTAAATGCTTGTTTTATTTTCTATAGAAAAGAACATAATAAAAACAAGCCATTAACAAAACGTGTCCAATAACATTGAAAAATGAATTTGACAGCTAAGGAATGTACTTTATAAACCCAGCGACAACATTTACACCAGTGGTGTGAGATCAATTTTTAGAGTGTGTGCGCTGGTCAATAACTTCGCCCCACTAAAGGCATAGCGAATATGTGACAGTTTTTTTTTTAAAAACACAACAAATGCTATCAGAAGTAAGTCCTTTCTTTGATCTCCTTTATGATCATCGTCCATTTACGCTCTTTGAAGATTTATGGGTGTGCTGCAGCACCTCCTGCGCCTCTATTTTCAGCTCCACTTATTACGCTTGTACATGTAATCCTATGCAGAGAGGCTCATGTGCGGCTTCGGGGATTTAGACACAATCCCAGTAGGATGCCTGAAAAGCTACGTCGGTCGCAGGCTTTCACTCGTTCTGTTGTATTCTGTTAATGATAATGTTAATATACATGTCTCCTGGGAACAGTGTCACAGGTACCAATGCAATCTGCGTGCTTCCACTTCTGGAATCCAGTTTAGGGGTTCTGAGAAGCTGGAGGAGGCAGTTTGCTGAGGATTAGGAGGGCTGACCAGGGGGCCTTGCTAGGAGCTGAATAAAGAAGATAAACAACACAGTCCTGTGCCTTGTATTCCTAAAAATGGTGACGAGGATGGGATGCCGCTAAGGAGGACACTGTCAGGGAAATGTTCCTGCCCACAACATTGTTTGTGAGGATTTTGTGTTAATGCGTTCCTTGGTTTGGAGTAATTGCTGAGTAGAATTGAACTTACCTTGGGGTCAGCACGAGGAGCAGCGCGTGTAAGTGTAACTCAGGAAAGTGTGGTAGCCGAGTCTAGGCATGAGCACTTACCAGTGTTCAAATTCAAGCACTGAGGAGCACTCCTCCCTAGTGCACAGAGCGTGCGGTGAACATTGCATCATGTGGAGTGGAGCGGAATATGGAGTGCTCTGGTGTGGAGGTGAAGGTTAAAAGTGTTGACCCGGCGTGGAAGAATCTGATTATCCAGGGCTATGTGGAAGAAGAGGAATGGACAGTTGCCGAAATACCGGATGTATGTCAGGCCATTAGATAGATTGAAAGGAATGAGGCCATTGGAACTGGATTTGCATTGGTGAAAGTGATTTACACCTTACCCAGGGCCATTGGGTGAAGGTTGGACGATGAGTTAGATACCTATAAGATTGTATGGGAAGAATTATCCGTGGTGCATGGGATTGTAAGAAGGGGGGACAAATTGGTGGTGCAAGAGGGTCAGCGATGAACGTTAAAGTTTGGATGGATATTTGGTGACCTGGTATGGACAGGCAGATTGAAAGGTTTGTTCAGAATTGTGTCCCTTGTATGTCAAGTGATAAACCTACGTGCTGCAAGAAACTACCCTTCATACCCAGTTGAGAATTGGAAAAGGTTGCCATGAACATTTGTGGTCCCTTTGACAGTTTAGGTACTAATGAGAGATTTGCAATAGTACTTATGGACTATTATTCCAAGTGGCTGGAAGTGGCATTTGTGTGAGGTGAAATCTGGAAATGCAATTGCTTTTTGTGAGGACATTTTCCAGAGAGAAGGATGTCATGTTGAGATTCTCACTGACAGTGGGCCGCAATTTGTATCAAAATAATTTGGTTGTTTTCTGAAGAAATGGGGTATCAAACAGAGCAGGACACCAGTATCTCAACCCTGTGCTGTGCGAGCAGCCATTTTGAGAGAGGACGTCTGCCCCATTGACATCGTCACAGATGTCATATTATCCTGGTCAACGGCGGTGGCATCAGCGTATTCTAGGGTTGTGCGTGCCACCATCTTGGATGAGGGTGTATTCCTCAGTGTTATCGTGGATTTGACAGGCAGCAGAGAGCAGGAGCGAGGGAGCTAGTAACTACCCTGCTGCAAGTGTTTCAAATGTAAGAAGTTTGGGAATTTCTCAAGAGTGTGTAGGATGATGGATTTGGCGGGTTCTAGAGAGTCTGTAAATTTAGTAAAAAGCTTCAAAACATAGAATCAGAGTGAGGAAACTGACATTATTGATGAGGACGAGGTAGAAGTATAAATGGTGAGTGAGGTTGATGATCAAACAAGTGCTGTTTCGGCTATGAATGGTGAAGTGCATCACCCATCAAAATGCATCATTCGGGTGAACGAGAGACAGATGCATGTTTGGGCAGATTCATGCTCAACTTTCACCATTATGGACAAATCTGTGCGGCAGAATTTGAATACTGTTGAATTGTGTCCCAGGGATGTAGAACCGGAAGGATATTGTGGGAACAAGCTGAAGGTTTTAGGTCATTTTGTTGCTAGCTTAGAATTTCAGGGTAGATAATCAAAGGGCAAAGTTTAGGATGTGGAAAAAGGAATGTCACTATTAGGTTGGAGAGAACAACTTGCATTAGAAATGGTTCTTAATCCTAACCATCCGCAACAAGTCTTGTTGACCCAGAGTGAAGAAGAATGGGTTGACAAGGTTCCTAAATTGTTTGGTTGTGAATTAGGCTCTTTAAAGAAATCTGAACACAAAATAATTTTAAAAAGAAAGACTACTTCTAAGGTACACAAAGTGAGGAATGTGCTTTTGGCTTTGAGGAGTGCTTTGAAAGAGGAGTTGCAAAACCTATGCAAAGATGAAGACATTTAGCCCATAGATGCTTCAGAGTGGTTAAGTCCCATCGTTATCGCGAAAAAAGCCAATGGCAATATCCGTATGTGTGAGGACTTGAGAAACTTGAACGTGAGCTGTCCTCCCCCAAGCATTATTAATGAAATGCTGGTGGCTTTGTCAGGTGTTAAGTATTTTACCACCTTGGATTTGTTAAGTGCCTACCATCAGGTACGGTTGCATGTAAAATCCAGTCATTTGACATGCTTCATCATGCCTAAGGGTGCTTATCAATTAATTCACATTCCCGTTGGTCTGGAATCTGCATACAGTGTTTCAAGGGCCATACAGAGTATTTTGGGAGACATGGTGAAGGTTTTTGTTTTTCAAGATGATGTGTTAGTGTAGGGCAAAGACAGAACCCAGCATGATAATGTCCTTAAGGACGTATTAGGTAGGTTTTAGAATGCTGGGGTCACCATTAGTTTGCGGAAATGTGAATTCAGTAGGTCAGAAGTGGAGTATTTGGGTCACACTTTAACATGTGAAGGGGTAAAGCCTAAACACATCTTAGTGGAAGCCATAGAAAGAGCTTCATCTCCGCAAGACAAAGACCAGCTCAGATATTTTCTTGGCTTCATGGTATACTATGCAAAGTTTGTGCATCATTTTGCCAATATCTTGAATGTTTTGCACAAGTTGAGGAAAAAAAGGGATGGCATACCAACGGACAGAAGAATGTCAACACGCGTTTGATGCTGTGAAGGAAGCCATAGCGAAGCCAGTGATGGTGAAACCATTTGATTCAGACGACAGAACGTCTCTGGTCACGTATGCGAGTGGGATTGAGCTTGTAACTGTGTTGGTGCAGGAGCATGAGGGGAAAGAAAGAGTGGTGGTATTTGCATCGTGTACCCTAAAAACTGCAGAAAGCACCTACTTAACTGAGGAGAAGGAAGCACTGACTTCTTGGTGGGATGTAAAACATTTTCACATTTTTGTATGGGGTGTGCATTTTGAGCTCCGGACTAATCACAATCCTTTGGCTGATTTTTTTTCTACTGCTGGGGTTGGAAAGGCTACTTAACACATTGCGAAGTGGTTGCACTGCTTGCAGGAATATATTTTCTCAGTGAAATATGTGCGTTGTGAGGAACATTAATGCAGGTTGTTTGTCCAGATTACCACTGGACAATGTAGATGTGGAAGAAGAGGAATAGACAGTGGCCGAAATACCAGATGTATGTCAGGCCATTAGATAGATTGAAAGGAATGAGGCCATTGGAGCTGGATTTGCATTGCTGAAAGTGATTTACACCTTAACCAGGGCCATTGGGTGAAGGTTGGACGATGAGTTAGATACCTATAAGGGATCACTGACATAATATCGAGGGACAAAATATAGAGTACTAAAAATATCGATGCCAAAATATTGACAGACAAAATATCGAAGTCCTATGTACAAACAGATAAGTATAAAAATATCGACTCCAAAATATCGTTTAAAAATATGTACTTTGTAAAAATATCGAATTTATTAAAATTAATTTAAACCTAAAAAAAAATAAAAATAAATAACTAAAATATACCTATAAATACTTAAATAACCCTACAATATTAAATAATTAATTTAAGTTATAAAAAAATACAATTGTATTTGTTAAAACATATATATATATTAACATAATATTATAAAAAAATATACAATATTATTACCGTAGGATAGCAGGAGTGTTAAAATTACTATTTCCACTCCAATGAGTGCAACAGTAGGGAAAGAGTTGGATAGCGTGGGGATGAAAATTACTATTCCCACTCCAAAGAGTGCAACAGTAGGGAAAGCGTTGGATAGCGTAGGGGTAAAAATTACTATTCCCACTTCAGTGGGTGCAACAGTAGGGAAAGCGTTGAATAGTGTAGGGGTAAACATTACTATTCCCACTCCAATGAGTGCAGTAGTAGGGAAAGCGCTGGATAGCGTAGGGGTAAAAATGACTATTCCCACTCTAGTGAGTGCAACAGTAGGGAAAGCGTTGGATAGCGAAGGGTAAAAATTACTATTGCCACTCCAGTGAGTGCAACAGTAGGGAAAGCACTGCAACAGTAGGGAAAGCGTTGGATAGCGTAGGGTTAAAAAATACTATTCCCACTACAAAGAGTGCAACAGTAGGGAAAGCGTTGGATAGCGTAGGGGTTAAAATTACTATTCCCACTCCAAAGAGTGCAACAGTAGGGAAAGCGTCGGATTGCATAGGGGTAAAAATTACTATTCCCACTCCAGAGATTGCAACAGTAGGGAAAGTAAATACTTCATATATTATTTAAAAATATATATATATATATTATTAACTATAAAAAATTAATTAAAAGTAATTACCAATTTAATATAATATAATAATTAATCAATTAAAACCACAAATTAAAATTAATTATTACAATTAGTTACCTATTAATACAAATGAATTACAAATTAACAATTAATTAATTAACAATTAAAAATGTATTAACAATTAATTCAGATTAAATACAAATAAATAAATTAAATTATTTAATTAATTATAATTAAATTACTTCCCACCCTATTCCCCTATAAACCCACAAGCCGCTACAAAAATAAATTAGTAAAATTAACATAATTTTCAATGAATCAATTAATTAAAACTAATTGCCAATTAAAATTTAATTAATTACCAAATAGAAATTAATAATTAGCAATTAATCAATTAAATAAATGTAATTAATTACCCCAAAAAATGAATTAACAATTAATTCAAAATAAATACCAATAAATAAATTTACATATTTAATTAATTATAAATAAATTACTTCCCACCCAATTCCCTCCATAAACCCACAATCCGCTACAGAAAATAAATTAGTAAAATTAACATAATTATCAATGAATCAATTAATTAAAACTAATTGCCAATTAAAATTTTATTAATTACCAAATAGAAAATAACAGTTAATTAAAAATAAATACCAATAAATAAATGTGCATATTTAATTAATTATAATTAAATTTCTTCCCACCCTATTCCCCTATAAACCCACAACCTGCTAGAGAATTAAATTACGCAAAAATTAAAAAACATAAAATTCATTAATTAAAATAAATTATAACATAAATACTCACTTTTCACACATATAATAACATAAAAAACACTATAAAAAATTCGATATTATTAAAAATTCGAATCTTTTAATAACCTATATTATATACTTCGATATTTTGACTTTCTATATTTTTAAAATTCGATATTACATTACTTACCTTCAAAACGATATATTCTGTCCATTCGATATTTTGTCCATTCTATATTTTGAACTCGATATTATGTCCATTCAATATTTTTTACTCGATATTTTGACTGTTTACCACCTATAAGATTGTATGGGAAGAATTATCCATGGTGCATGGGATTGAAAAGGGGGGACAAATTGGTGGTGCAAGAGGGTCAGCGATGAACATTAAAGTTTGGATGGATATTTGGTGACCTGGTATGGACAGGCAGATTGAAAGGTGTGTTCAGAATATGGACTATTATTCTAAGTGGCTGGAAGTGGCATTTGTGTGAGGTGAAATCTGGAAATGCAATTGCCTTTTGTGAGGACATTTTCCAGCGAGAAGGATGTCATGTTGAGATTCTCACTGACAGTGTGCCGCAATTTGTATAAAAAGAATTTTGTTGTTTCCTGAAGAAATGGGGTATCAAACAGAGCAGGACACCAGTATCTCATCCCAGGGGTAATGGTCTCATTGAGCGCTTTAACCATGTGTTGGGTGAAAGTGTACAATTGGTTTTGTCCAGTAATGCCTGTTGGAGGAAAACAATTAAGGAAATGTTCTGGAATTACAGAACCACACCTCATACTGCCACAGGGAAGTCAACTTTCAGTTTGTTAAAAGGAAGGTTGCCCTGCAGGGTGGCTGTCCCAGCATGGATGGCAAGGTATGGTTGGAATGAGATAAAAAGTGAGAAATTACATGCTAAAGTGGGACAGTATCAGTCATGCTATGAACAGAGACACAACAAGAAGGTGACCAGTGCAGTATGTTGATGAGGGTGTGTACGGGAAATGTGGTCAAGAAGGGGTAGGTTGTAAGCTGTCAGAATCTAAGAAAGTGGTGAAGGCGCGTGTCAATTCGTTGCTTCTGTCAAATAGTAAATGGTGGAATACCAGGACGGTAACCGGGTGCCGTGAGGTGGGAGAGCATGAATGAATGAAAAGAGTCAGATCTAATCTGGATGAAATCAGGGACAAAAGCTCATGCAATAGGGAGTCTAGCATCCGAGCAATATTAAACCATTGGCACAACCAATATATATGTACTTAGGAATTTATTGGTTACTAGTATTTTTTCTGTTTAGAGGTAATTTGTTTATGAAAGGGGATGTGTTGTATTCTGTTGATGATAATGTTAATTTACATTTCTCCTGACAACAGTGTCACTAATTCCAATGCAATCTGTGTGATTCCACTTCTGGAATCCAGCTTTGGGATTCTGAGAAGCTGGAGGAGACAGGAGGATCAGGAGGGATGACCAGGGGCCATTCCTAGGAGCTGATTAAAAAACATACACAACACATTCCTGTTCTGTCTTCCCAAAACATCCCATTGAGGATGTCCTGTACTAGTTCCAAAATTCAGAATTTTACGCAAGATACAACAACTTTACATTGGGGAAACGTAACCCGCTGTGCACATACACATTTGTTTTTTGTATTTTATCTATGGGGCAAACATTTTCTACCTGTGAAGAAAGCCTTTCACTTACATCTCCACAAAGTTTGTGAGTGTTCCCTCACCCTTCCTGCCATGAAAGGGCACTTACTCCAGGCCCTTGTTGATGTAAATGTCCAACAATTTCCAAAATGAGGAAGGGAATGAGAGATGTTCGTAAATACCAACAAACTTCCAAGTTTGTAGGCTTTGACAAATTCTCGAGGCAAACCATTCCTTGATCCATCCGCTTCCCACCCCCTGCATGGCGTTTGCTGCTGAGTAAGTATACACAGTAGGAGTGTACAATCAGACAGTAGTAAATCCTTTTTTTCTTGCCAAGCACAATTTTGGGACTACATGACAGACATAACGTATAGGTAAAGCCTGTAAATGGCTTTGTGAGTTGAGCCTAAAGAGGTCAGACAAAAGCATTTCTCCAATATATATATATTTGCATAGTTATATAAAAAATCTCCACACCAGTGGTTAGCGAGTCGTACTCGAGGAGGAAAACAAAATGATCTCTTCAAAAAGGAAACAAAGAAAACATTTCTCTTGCTTAAACTGAAACTCAGCAGCCTACACTAGGAAATTAGTTTTCACATTGTAAAAGAAGAGCTATCATGCACGTGAGGAATGCCAATCTGAGGTATAGGAATGTATATGAGATTCCATGGGCCCCAGCTACCAGAAGCAAACAAGAGGTATAAGGGGAGAGTTCAGCCCAGGCACTTGGGGGCGTGGCTTCAAGCACACACCCGCAAAATGTATTTCCTGTGTTGAAGCTTAAAGCTTAAATTAAGTCTCCATTACTCTGACTGCACTGCCAAGTACTACCCTCCTTTGATAGACTTTTCTGAAACATTAGGCAGTGGACATGCCCAATGCTACATAGAACCCTAAGGGGCCTATTTACAAGAAAGTGGTGAAGCGTGTCGTTAAGCCAAGAAGGCTAACAACACGCTTTGTCACTTAAGTAACACAAGTCTGTACCATATTTAATAGAATATGGTGCAGCCCTGTGTTTCCCCCTGTGCTGGCACTAAATTTAGCTGCCCAGTGCCACGCAGGCACCCGTGGAAGGGTGGGGTGCCTGTATTAGAGGGAAGATTGTTTATGGGCAGGAAGTTCCCCTTTCTGCACGTAAACAATCTTGAAATACTGTTTTGTAACTTCTATGTGTGCTGTTTAATGCAACACACATAGAGGTTGCAAAACAGCATTATTTAAATGATTGTCTATGTGCAGAAACGGGGACCTTCCTGTACATACACAATCAGTGGCGTTTTGCTGTTTCTATATGTGCTGCCCGGGCACACCTGGGAACAGCAAAAACAAGGAGAAATAAAGCATTTCTCCTTGTTTCGCCTCTTTAAGACCACGTTTTCCCTGGTCTTAATTGTTGTGCTGCTTCCTATTTAGGCTGCTCTTGTAAATAGGGGGCGGTATCAAAATCAATGGGTGTTGTGGTAGAATGCCCACCACACCACCCATTGCCGGCCCCTTTCATGCTAAGTGCAGCGTGAAAGGGGGCCTTATTTACAAGGCAGCGTTAAGGCACATTAAGTAAACTTAACACTGCCTTGTAAATAAGGCAAAGCTCCTATTGCCATCAAAACATCACTATTTGATTGACGCTGTGGTGGCGATGGGGGCTTGTTAATATACTCCTAAATATTTGCTCACTTCCCATGGAGTATTGCACAGTTCAAATAAACAACATGGACACAAATAAAAGCCACAGGCAAGTAATTGAATTGAGTTAATCTATTAATGTTTCAAAGTTTGCCAATATCAACATTCTCTTTAATATTTTAGTTAGCAATATAATAAATGGAATCAAAACTTTCAGCACTTGTGGGAAAAGAAATTACGGAGGTACGGAACCCTTCTACCCTTAGGTAAAGGATGAGTCTTCAGTACTGACAGGAGTAACTACTCGGATCCAGGGTTGGGAAATTAGAGGGGCAGATCTACAAGAAAGTGCCGCAGCGCGGTACCGCAAGCCCTTTGGCTGCGCCACGCTGCAGCACTTTCGGAGCACAGGAATGCAATATATCTACAATGATATGTTGCATTCCTGTGCTTTCCTCAGCGCTGGCGTAGAAACAGCTGCCATGTGCTGGCGCAGGCACCCTTGCACCATGGTGCAAGGATGCCTGCGCCATAGGGAGATTGCTTTTGGGAGATTGCATTTGTGCAGGAAGGGGCACCTTCCTGCACAAAAGCAATCACTGTAGAATGCAGCACACATTGAAAGAGGAAAAAACGAGGAGAAATAAAAACATTTCTCCTGTTTGCGCCTCGTGACGCCACGCCTATGGTGGTGCAGCAAACTGACGCATTTCCAGGTTTACGATTTCTCTTAAAACTGGAAATCTGGAAATGCATCAGTAGACAAGGGTGTTGCGTGGGAACACCCACAGCAATACCCATGTCCCGCCCCTAACACGCAAAGTGCTGCGTGAACAGGGGTGATATTTACAAGCAGAGGTGACTCTACCTGTGCTTGTAAATATCCCTTAGCAGGCTGCATCACCGGTGCGTCACGCAACGTGATGCACCGGCGGTGCATGGGGCTTGTAAATCTGCCCCAAAGTCTCTAGGGGCAAAGTCCATTAACGAAAGGAAAGTCAATGAAACCTATTTTTTGTTCGACTAAGGGATCTTGACCATCTCCTACCAAATGTAGCATTGTGCTATGAATCCAAAAGGAAATAAAAATCCTCAACAGTCAGTCTGCAGCAATAAATGCATCCAAAAACAAAAGCGCGTCGAAGTGTCAAATATCCCTCAAAGAAAATGCGCATTGCATCTGTGACTGTCAAAAAAAATAGAAGAGTGGCGTTGCATCTGAGGTTGCAAAGTGTCTGCGTTGCCCCTCCTCTGGGGTTTCATCTTATATAATATTGCTTGCAATATTCCGTGTCAGGTGGGGTCACACCACTACTACATCATCTCACCAGTTCAGGAAGTTGGTATGAAACAGATGCATCGTCAAATATTCTCATGTGCTTCATGAGAACAGGAAAGCGTAAGTCCATTATCAAATGCTGAAAAGAAATCTTATTAGTTGCATGAATTGTACAGTTAGCATGGCTCCCAAGGTCTGAGTATTCTCATGAGAATCGGATTACATTACATCCATTGGAATGTTTACTTCTGCTAGTACATGGAAAATATAACAATTTTAAATATTAGTAGACCATTATTTAGCCTAGGCAAAGTCAAAACCAGTTTAACTATACCACGAAGCTTGTGTACAATATGCAGTTTTCACTTTTTCATTCCAAACTATAAAACATTATTCGAATTCAATGTTTTCTTCATAAGCCATTGTTAATACGTAAATATTTAATTTGCCTCATGTTATTCATCACTAAAAATGCCCTACTACTGCCATTTTGTCACGTTACAGATATTACTAAAATTCGATATCTCTTAAAGAAATCTCAAATTACATCACTTCTAATATTACTACACAAAATGTAAAACTTCTAAAATCTATTTTAGTACACATACCACTACATTTTCGTCTGCCATGTTAATTTCCCAGAGTACATTTTGTCACTAAGCCTTGTTCATTTTCTCCCTATTGGTATATGTAAATTTGCATGTATACATGTCTTATTTTAATAAAAACATTCTTTGATGATGCTTCTGCTACACTAACACCTTGGGGCAGATTTACAATTACTGGCGTATCCCTGCATATCGGCAGGGATGCGCCAGTAATTGTGCGCCGCACCTCCCCCACCCTTGATGCGCCGCATTTACAATGCGGTGCACCATGGGGCTTAAAACGGCACCGATGCGTCACGCATCTGTGCCGTAAAAGCAGCGCATTGCTGGAGTTTTGTCGCAAGCACAACGCAACTCCAGCAATAATCAGGGGGGCCCTATGTGCACAATGCTGCGTCAATCCTTACGCCTGCTTCAAGCAGGCGCAGGGTTTTGACGCAGCGTGGGCTCAAAAGCGACTGAGTGAAATCTTGTAGATTTCACTCAGCCACTTTTGGGAGGCGTTCCTGCGCCGGAACGCCTCCCCCTGCGATGGTACGCCTCTTCTGGCGCAGGGCTTTACAACGTGATGCATCTGGGGGATGCTTCACGTTGTAAATACCCCACACCATGGCGCATCTTTTGCGCCGTCGCTGCGTCACAAAAGTGACGCAACTGCTGCGTAAAAGCGGCGCAAGGGGCTTGTAAATCTGCCCCCTTATTTTTATAGAAATTCACCCTATTATGTGCAACGTGTGAGGTTTTCCTAATTCGTTTTTTGTGTTGTTTGCATTGTAGAAACATTTTCAAAAAATCCTACCCTATCAGGTGCATAGTGTCTACCTCCCAGAGACACTGGCCTACATCCTTTGAAATATTCTAGCAAGAGACCCATCCGGCCCCAGTGACTTTTTTTTTTGTTCTAATATTTTATTAAATTAGAAAGGACATATAAATAATTAAATACAATAAAAAGCATTACACTGACATTATAGCAATACAAGACTCAATGTCAATACTGTCATATATAACTCCTACATAACAATGTAAATATCATGTTTCAGAAATAAACACATGTAGGAACCATACTAAAAGGTCAGATGCATCACTTGAAAAAAATTGATCAAAAGAAAGAAAAGGAAAGGAAGGAGAAAAAAGAGAAAGAAAGGAAAGATAAAAGAGGAAAGAGAAAGAGAAGAGAGTAGAGTGAAGAGTGAAGAATAAAGAATGAGAAAAAGAAATTAAGGAGACGACACAAAGGGAAATTGCTCTACCAATCCTTTCGAAGCCAAGTCCACAGAACTATTCAGTGTTCTCCATACCCCACTAGAAATGGAGGGAGAGAGATGATTCTCCTCCACAGAGGTATGAGCCCCACGGAGAAAAGAGACCCAAGCCCACCATGTATGATAGGATACGGATCCAAATGATTTCTACTCCGTAAGAATAATCTTTACTGCAATTGTTAGCAATAAATCTAATAATTGCATACCGAAAGAATCCAACGGTAATGGCAATAGTGCAGCCCATGGACCCAACAAAATTATTAGAGGTAATGAAAGTTGAAACTGAATATTAAAAATTAGCATGAGATGTTTATGAACAAATTCCCAAAAAGGTTGGAGTAAAGAATATTCAAAAAACATATGCTGATAGGTACCAGCGGCTAAGTTGCAACTCCAACAAAGGTCATTATCTTTAAGATTGAGAGATTGCAGGCGTACCAGTGTCCAAAGTAACAGATTAAGAGAAAAGAAGTTAGACTGAATTAGAGAGGGGGCAATCTTAGTACAAAGAGAAAGTCTCCCAATAAGTTGCCAAGTGTCTGGGGAGATATGTTTGAGAAGATCATGGTCAAAATGGTGTAGCTATTTCTGTTGTGTAACAGTCGCCGACAGAGGCGGTGTGGAAGATAGAAACTTATAAATCTTAGAAGCCATATGACCTGATTTATATCGCATAGGTAGGAGAGAAACTGTATGAGAAACCGGATCAAAATTAACCTTAGCAACGGCAACTTTGATTTTAAAAAATGTATAAAAATCGAAATTAGTGAGAGAAAACTGCTGAGCTAAGGAAGAAAAGGGTAATGTAACATGATTGGAATCATAAAGATGTTGGACAAGGGTAATACCTTTATTAGCCCAGTAGAGCACCAAAAACAAATCAATATCAATCTTAAGTTTAGGATTGTGCCACAAAGAAGACCATCTAGACTTATGGATTGGCTTAGATACTTTTTCATCAATCGCTCTCACTGCAGCAATGGTATATAAAATAATAGCACGAGAAAAAGGAATAGACAATGTGGACGCAGTAAAAAAAGAAGTAGGTAGAGGAGAAGATAATTCCCGCTCAATAAACACCCATGGTGGAGTATGCCGAGGATCTGTAGAAAACCAAAGAGCCCCTTGGGAGGCTAAAAAAGCCACTTGATATCGATCCCAGTCAGGAAAATTACAACCCCCCATGTCATAAGGTTTCCTCAAATGTTTATGGACTATTCTGGCTCTCTTATCACTCCAGAGGAATTTTGAAGTAATAGAATCAATTTCATGAAAAAAAGATGAAGATAATTTAATAGGAAGCATTGAGGACACAAAGTTAGTAATAGGTGTTATCTTCATCTTTAGAGTTTGAAGACGTCCCCGCTATGAAATATACTTAGGTGATCAAGTATCCAGAAGTTGACGAACCTTAAGTAAGGTTTGAGCTTCATTATAAGAAACTGTGTCTGTTATAGTACTACAAAACCAAATCCCCAGATATTTAATACGTTTTGATTGCCATTTAAAACCAGCATCCCCCATGTGTGCAGGAAAACAATACATTTCCATTTTATCTTTGTTGAGAGTATATCCTGAGACATTAGAAAATAGATTAATAGTCTCGGAAATAGCAGGAATTGCTGTAACAATATCATCGGAAAAAATTAGCACATCATCTGCATAAGCAGCTGTTTTGATACAAGTGGAACCAAATTGAAACCCTTTAATATATTGGTTAAGATTAAGTAAGCGAAGAAGAGGATCAATAGACAATAAAAACAAATGAGGCGATAACGGGCACCCTTGTCTAGTACCTTGACACAGATTAAAGAAAGGAGAGGTAGCTCCATTAACCCTAATATTTGCCCTAGGATGTGCGTACAAAGACATCACCATATTAATAAAAGGATCTCCAAGATTGTGGGCTCGAAGCACTGCTTGCAGAAAGGGCCATGAGACCTTATCAAAAGCCTTTTCGGCATCAAGGGCCAGGGCTGCCGCAGGTAGAATGGATAATTTTGTTTTACCCAGGATATGACAAAATGTTCGAATATTATCCTTAGCCAACCTACCTTTAACAAAGCCAGTCTGCGAAGGGTGTATAAGTAGAGGAATATAAGATTCCAGGAGGTTGGCCAGGATCTTGGCAAAATTCTTGCTTCCATATTTAGGAGAGATATAGGGCGAAAATGTTTAGGATCCAAATGATCTTTACCCTCTTTAGGGATTACTACAATGGTAGCCTCCACCGCAGAACCAGAAACCGTACCTGTCGAAATAAAGTTATCGAAAACATCTTTGAGACGAGGTACACAAGATGGAAGAAAGGTTTTATAAAAAAGAATGGGAAAACCATCTGGACCCGGAGCTTTCCCAGAACGGGTAGCCTTAATAGCATGAATAATTTCTTCGGATTCAATCGATCCCCCCAACATTGCCCCATCAGCATCAGAAACAGTCTGAATAGGAATTGTGTTTAAAAATTGTTGACATTGATCAAGAGAAGATTGATTGTGAGGAGTGTATAATTTACTGTAATACTCACGAAAGACCTCAAGGATCTCCTTAGTTTGAAATTTCCTAGTACCAGAACTGTCGTTTATACAAGATATCTGTGCTGATCTTATATTTGAATCCTGAAACTTTAATGTAGCAGTCAGAACCTTCCCTGCTCGGTTTTTAAGGAGTAGCCGTTTAGACTTTTGTGCCTGGACGCCAATGTGAGCTCTCTTAGTTACAATAGAATTGTAAGAGTATTTTAAATTCTTGATATCTTGTAAGAGCGCCTTGTTGTTAGAATTTCGATATAGAGATTCTTTCTGCTTAATGGTATCTGCTAAAGCAGCAAGTTCATCCGGCCCCAATGACTTGAGTGGAGCAGAGGGGATGTCTGCTGGAAGAGTCGCGCTACCAAAAGGAAATATTGGGTGGGCTCACCTCTGCATTGTGGATCATCAGTGGAGGCTCAAGGACCCGGGCCTTGAGACCATGACTGCCCCAGGGACAGCCGGCCCCATACTCAATCAGGACAGACCTGAAACATCACTAGCAATGTTGATGTTGGTGGTGAACAGAGGTCGTAAGGCATCAGGGAGGAGACTCTAGTAAGAATGACAAGTTTATGGTATCTTTCTTAAAGATTATTGCTAGAACAGCCACAATGTGGTCCTCCCTCACCAGCCAACACCAATTTGCTTGGAAAATTGTTGACATTGATCAAGAGAAGATTGATTGTGAGGAGTGTATAATTTACTGTAATACTCACGAAAGACCTCAAGGATCTCCTTAGTTTGAAATTTCCTAGTACCAGAACTGTCGCTTATACAAGATATCTGTGCTGATCTTATATTTGAATCCTGAAACTTTAATGTAGCAGTCAGAACCTTCCCTGCTCGGTTTTTAAGGAGTAGCCGTTTAGACTTTTGTGCCTGGACGCCAATGTGAGCTCTCTTAGTTACAATAGAATTGTAAGAGTATTTTAAATTCTTGATATCTTGTAAGAGCGCCTTGTTGTTAGAATTTCGATATAGAGATTCTTTCTGCTTAATGGTATCTGCTAAAGCAGCAAGTTCATCCGGCCCCAATGACTTGAGTGGAGCAGAGGGGATGTCTGCTGGAAGAGTCGCGCTACCAAAAGAAAATATTGGGTGGGCTCACCTCTGCATTGTGGATCATCAGTGGTGGCTCAAGGACCCGGGCCTTGAGACCATGACTGCCCCAGGGACAGCCGGCCCCATACTCAATCAGGACAGACCTGAAACATCACTAGCAATGTTGATGTTGGTGGTGAACAGAGGTCGTAAGGCATCGGGGAGGAGACTCTAGTAAGAATGACAAGTTTATGGTATCTTTCTTAAAGATTATTGCTAGAACAGCCACAATGTGGTCCTCCCTCACCAGCCAACACCAATTTGCTTGGAAAATTGTTGACATTGATCAAGAGAAGATTGATTGTGAGGAGTGTATAATTTACTGTAATACTCACGAAAGACCTCAAGGATCTCCTTAGTTTGAAATTTCCTAGTACCAGAACTGTCGTTTATACAAGATATCTGTGCTGATCTTATATTTGAATCCTGAAACTTTAATGTAGCAGTCAGAACCTTCCCTGCTCTGTTTTTAAGGAGTAGCCGTTTAGACTTTTGTGCCTGGACGCCAATGTGAGCTCTCTTAGTTACAATAGAATTGTAAGAGTATTTTAAATTCTTGATATCTTGTAAGAGCGCCTTGTTGTTAGAATTTCGATATAGAGATTCTTTCTGCTTAATGGTATCTGCTAAAGCAGCAAGTTCATCCGGCCCCAGTGACTTGAGTGGAGCAGAGGGGATGTCTGCTGAAAGAGTCGCGCTACCAAAAGAAAATATTGGGTGGGCTCACCTCTGCATTGTGGATCATCAGTGGTGGCTCAAGGACCCGGGCCTTGAGACCATGACTGCCCCAGGGACAGCCGGCCCCATACTCAATCAGGACAGACCTGAAACATCACTAGCAATGTTGATGTTGGTGGTGAACAGAGGTCGTAAGGCATCAGGGAGGAGACTCTAGTAAGAATGACAAGTTTATGGTATCTTTCTTAAAGATTATTGCTAGAACTGCCACAATGTGGTCCTCCCTCACCAGCCAACACCAATTTGCTTGGAACTCCGATGCCAGCCACGAAAACATCATAAAGATTATTCCATCTACAGCATTCTATTGAATGGAGAAAACACACTCCTTTGCAGAATATAACACATGTTCTTCCTTATAGTTGAACAAAGAAAAAACAGAAAAGTAAACAATAAGCAAATTAACTGAATTAAAATTTCACAAAAATACTAATACTTTATCTAACATGGTCCATCAAATATTCAATACTTTATCTAACATACTCCTTCAAATATTCAGACCTCCTAAATCTATGTGTCTTGCTCTGCTCTTGCTCACATCGCGGTTCCATTTGCATACCATAATATCTGTTTACTTTTCCATGTCCACTTTCAACAATTACTCTCCCACCAATTGCACTGGGCTGTCTTCAATCGTTTCTTCCTAGAACTTCATTGTCATGCATCAGCATGAAACTACTACAAGCACTCACACTTACTTGGCCGACCCTACCACACAAAACAACTCCCCTCCGATTCTACCTCTCCCCATTCTCCAGGACCACAAAGTACTGATGTAACTCTTTAAACTTAAAACGTATATGGAACTTCTTCAGGCCACCATCCACACATCCAGACTTCACCTTCACCAAAATTACTGACATCTACTTTTCCATCCTTTCCCAGGATACCTCTCTCCCTTGTCCGATAATGAGTTCATTCAAGCTAGTAACATTTTGTGTGCCTGCTTTCCTTTCTCTCATCATATCAAAGAAAATCTTCCCCTTAAGTCCGTTCTTAGTCGTACGAACAGCCCAAACCAGATCCATTACCACCAATTTCATCTTTCCTATTAGCCACCGCCATCTGAATCACCCCCTTCAATATGGGGTTAGGTTGTTCCATAAAACCATTGGCCTGTAGGCTGAACAAGCCATACACTTTAAAAAATGTTCTCACCGCATCAGATACCAACTGAGTGCCATTATCAGTAATCAATTTAAAAGAAAACCCTCTTCCACGATTTCACAATTCAACACCTACTTCATTTGGAATGAACATCCATCATGACTAATATGAATTTAAGCTCCCCTCCAGCACCAACAAGCAGTCCAATAGAACCCAAACATACAGTATGCCACGCCTCACCAGGAACCTCCATCACTCCATTGAACGCTTTATTACCAACTTTTAATCTTTTCTCACCTTCCTTGAAATCACTGCACCGCTCAATCCATACATCCTCATCACCATCCATTCCTGGCCACCAAATATTTTCCCTCAACCACTTCTTTACCAATGTTTGGCCGAAATGGCCTTCTTGGGCAAAATAATCAGTTTCCTTCTCAAATCTTCTGGTGGGACAAATGTGTCCTCTCTCGTGATGACTTTCCCATCCAACACAAATAATTCATCTACCACGTCAACAAAGGGCTGACCCGCATACCCACTGACTTTCTTTTTTGCTCCATTTCACAATCAACATAACCACATCTTTTAAAACAGAATCACCATACATACCTCTGTACCATTGCTCTTTAGGGTCAGCACACTGGGTACAATCAATTATGTCCCTAACACCAGCTACAACTTCTTCTCTTTCAAATATGTCTACATTTGTTTTATCAACATGTTTCCAATTTAAAGGTAGACATGACAAACAATCATATTGACTGTTACTCTATCGAGGAATATATTCTGTGTGGTACTGATACTTCTGAAGGCGAGAAGCCCATATAGCCAACCTCGTTCATCCTCTACCTGCATCCCCTGGTAATAGTATTTTCATGAGTGGTTTATGATGAGCGCAGAGAATCACCTTGAGACCCCAAGTGTAAGTTCTGAAATACTACATTCCCAAGTCGCAGCCAATGCCTCCCTCTTAATCACTGAGTAATTCTTCTCAGTGTTGGTTAAAGATCTTGAGGTAAAAAGCCACCATCCTTTCACCATAGGTATGGGTTTGGACAATTTGGCCCCAATGCCCATTACACTGGCATCCACAATAACAATACTTTTTTGTCCACCATCAAATGGAGCTCACACTCCCCCTTTACACAAATCATCCTTTATGTTTTCAATGGCCTGTTGTTGACAATTCTCCCACATCCTCATAGTGTTCCTCAAATTCTTAGTCTTGTCAGGAAAAGTTTTAATACATTTAGAGTAATATTCTATCAGTCGTAAAAAGGACCTAAATTGATCTTCATCCTGAGGTACAGGAGCATCCCTTATAGCCTCTAACGGATCTCCTTTAGGTCTCACACCATCCTTTGAAAGAGTATATTGATTGAACACGATGTTTTAAAATGAAATCTGCTTGATGTAATCCACCCTAATTCACCCTTTTATAATGTGTATGTAATTACTAACATATAATAACTGAGTCTACAACACGTGAAATGTGCACAAGGCACGACAGTATGAATTTTCTAGTGAAAATAATGAGAATAATGTTAACTGGATGCTGTTCTGTTTTTCTAACTGCAGAAAATAAAACGGCAAAAGAAAAAGCTTTATTCTTCTTGAAAGTATAGTGTAGGCTTTTAGAAATTATTCTCTTTTTCCTAAAATAATGTAGGCCTTAGAAATGTTAGAGGATGTGCTTTTCCGTGCTCCTGTCCTTCAAATGTTTCAAATGCTCCCTTAGAGTACAGATATGTAGTTTATTTTTTAATAAATCATTAGAGTTCTTTCCTGTCTAGGCGAGTGATGTAGATGACGAATGTAACTGTTACATCATTTTGAATACATTTGTAGCTAGGTTTTTTCTTCTTCCTCCCATGAAAGTTATACAATATTTAGAGAAAGAGTGTTTATAAAACAGTAGTAAAGTCACTGTCAGTAGATTGTCACATCATCGTAATTAACCAATCGAAAGTCTTGAGGAGAAGAAAGAATGCAACATATTAACGGAAGAAAAGAAGTAGCGTACTATAAAGATTTCTGTGGGAAGGTGTTTCTCGGCTTGTTCACAAGATTGGTGACCTGTTCCTGCGTTCGTGGTATGCTGAATGCCGTGCCGATTCCTGATACACTGGCTGGCGTATCCTGCAAATCCTAAAGACTTTACTAGAGACTTTGCACATCATCGGCTGGTAGGCCTGGTTTTGCAATTCCGTAACAGCTGTGGGGCTAGCTTTTCAGACTAATTGCATGCTGTGCATTAGTATTTCTGTTACGTCAGCGAACTGTATTTCGCTGATGTTTCCTGTCCCTCTTACTCCTCTATATCTGATGATCTGATGTCTTCAAAAATATACTGTTATGATTATTGTGAATTTGAGCTGTATCTTTGAGAACCTGAGTAATGACATTCTAATTTGTAACTGTGTTTGACCATTCATTATTATGTAATAACAAGGGAAACTAAATAGAAAAGGATGGTGTTTGTCTTTATTACTGAGTTTTAAAAATTAATGGGACATGTTTATAATGACTAATGTTTAGCGTATTTCTTCATTATAGGTCCTCATGGAGAAATAATATTCTGCTTTTCATTATTTAGTCCCTTTTAGCTCTACCAATCAATCAATCAATCAGGAGTTTGTTAAAGCGCGACTACTCACCCATAAGGGTCTCAAGGCGCTAGGGGTGGGGGGGGTTGGGTGGGTGCAGGTTCCATTCCATCAAGGAGGGGGGTCTGTCGAAGAGCCAGGTTTTGAGGTTTCTTGCAAAGATGTGGAACGATGTTGTCTGGCTCAGGTGGAGCGGAAGGGCGTTCCATGCTTTAGCCGCGAGGAAGGAGAAGGAGCGGCCTCCCGATCTGGTCTTTCTGGTGCGGGGGACCACGGCGTAGGAAAGCTGGGCTGATCGTAGGGTCTTTTGGGGTGCGTGGAATTTGAGTCGGCTGTTCAGGTATGCTGGTCCGGTGCCGTGGAGGGCCTTGTGTGCGTGGGTGAGCATCTTAAAGGTGATTCTCGCCTCGACGGGGAGCCAGTGGAGTGTGCGCAGGTGCCGGGAGATGTGGCAGTGTTTTGGCAGGTTGAGGGCCAGTCTTGCGGCGGCGTTCTGGATGTTCTGTAGCTTGCGGATGAGGTTTTTGTTTATTCCGGCGTAGAGTGCATTGCTGTAGTCGAGTCTGCTGGTGACCAGGGCGTGAGTGACTGTCTTTTGGTGTTCGAGGGGGATCCATTTGAAGGTCTTACGAAGAAGGCGGAGGGTGTGGAAGCAGGAAGATGAGACAGAGTTGATCTGGCGGTCCATTTTGAGCTCGGAGTCCAGGATGATTCCCAGGTTGCGTGCGTGGTCTGTGGGGATTGGCGGGTTTCCGAGGGTGGTGGGCCACGAGGTGTCGCTCCAGGCGTCGGGGTTTGGGCCCATGATGAGTACTTCTGTTTTGTTGGTGTTTAGTTGTAGGCAGCTGTTTTTCATCCATTTGGCGACGGCTTCCATGCCTTCTCGAAAGTTGCGTCTGGCGGTGTTGGGCTCGTTGGATAGGGAGAGGATTAGCTGGGTGTCGTCTGCCTATGACACAATGTTGAGTCCGTAGGTTCTGACGGTGGGGGCAAGTGGAGCTATGTAGACGTTGAAGAGCGTCGGGCTGAGGGAGGAGCCCTGGGGGATTCCGCAGGTGGTAGGTGTGGGGTCCGAGAGGAAAAGGGGGAGTCTGACACGCTGCGTTCTGCCGGAGAGGAAGGAGCAGATCCAGTCGAGGGCCTTGTCCTGGATTCCTGCATTGTAGAGTCTGCGTATTAGGGTGCAGTGGGAGACTGTGTCGAACGCCTCTGATAGGTCGAGGAGGATGAGGGCTACTGTTTCTCCTTTGTCCAGTAAGGTGCAGATGTCGTCTGTTGCGGCGAGGAGGGTGATTTCCGTACTGTGCTTTTTCTGAAGCCGGATTGGGAGGAGTTGAGGATGTTGTGGTCTTCAATGAATGTGGCGAGTTGGCTGTTGATGGCTTTCTCGATGACTTTCGCTGGGAACGGGAGCAGGGAGATGGGTCTGTAGTTTTTGAGGTCGGTGGGGTCCGCTGAGGGTTTCTTTAGGAGGGGGTTGACCTCGGCGTGTTTCCAGTCGTCGGGGAATGAGGCGGTCGCCAGGGAGCGGTTGATGGTTTGGCGGAGCATGGGTGCAATGGTGTTGGCGGCTCTGTTGAAGATGTGGTGGGGGCAGGGGTCTGTGGGGGCCCCTGAGTGGATTGACTTCATCAATCGCTGGTTTCCGGGTGTCGGGGGTGGTTGGTGAGGGTTCAGTGTGTTGGTTGTCTTCGTCGAAGTTGTCGTAGATGCTCTTTATTTTGTGGTGGAAAAAGATGCTGAGTTTGTCGCAGAGGTCTTGTGAGGGAGGGATGTCGGTAGACTCGCTGGTGGGTTGGGCGAACTCCTTGATGATGCTGAAGAGTTCCTTGCTGTTGTGTGCATGGGTGGAGATTCTGTCTTCAATCGCTTTTTTCCTCGTTTCTCTGATGAGTTGATGATGGGCGTTGGTGGTTGAGCTCTGAAGTTGTTGTGGGCTTCTGTGGATTTGGTGTTTCTCCAGGCCTTTTCGAGGCAGCGGCATGTGCGCCTGGACTCTCGAAGTTCGGTGGTAAACCATCTGGCTTTCTTGGCACGGGTATTGTTGTTTTTCTTGAGGGGGGCTATGGTGTTGGTGCTGTCCGAGATCCATCTATGCAGGGTTCGGGCTGCGGTGTTGGTGTCGTCGTTTTCTGCGATGGTTGGGGTGGAGTTGTTGAGTGAGGAGGTGAGCTGGTCATCGGTGATTTTGGTCCAGTTTCTTTGTGGAAGCAGGTGCTGGTGTCTGTGGATGGTGGGTGTTCTGAAGGTGAAGTGGACGCAACGATGGTCGGTCCATGGGAGTTCGGTGGTGTGGCTGAAGGTGATGGAGTTTCCTGTAGTGAAGAGGGGGTCGAGGGTGTGTCCTGCTGAGTGTGTGGGCTTGGTCACGATCTGGCGGAGTCCAATGTTGTGGAGGTTCTCCTGGAGGGATGTGGTGTTGGGGTCCAGTTGATTGTCGAGGTAGAAGTTGAGGTCTCCCAGCAGGGTGTAGTTGGTGGATGTGATGGCCTGCGGGGAGATAATGTCCGTGATGGAGTTGGCGAAGGGTCCGTGGGGTCCAGGGAATCGGTAGATGAGAGTTCCTCGGAGGGCGGCGGTGGGGCTGGCCAGTATCTTGAAGTGAAGGTGTTCCATCAGTTCTGTGGACTCGTCAGGGAGTGTGCTCAGGCGGAGGCTGGATTTGTGGACGATGGCGATTCCTCCTCCTGGGTGGGTGGGTTGGTCCTTCCTGGAGACATGCCTGCCTTTGACGCGCCTTCGGTGCACCAGGGGCGCGCCCGCCATTTAGTAGGGGTCGGGGAGGGCAGGACAGCTGGGAAGCGGGAGCGGGGAGGGGAGCTAGATTGGGCCAGTCGCGCTGGGGGGGAGGGGCCATGGGGGCAGAAGTGGCGGGGAAAGGTAAAGGAAGGAAAGAAGGGATAAAGAAACAAGGGAAAATAAGCAGAAATAAGGCACAAAAGATCAGAGATGCAGAAAAGAGCAGAAAGGTGAAAGATAGAAAGGGTAGAAAAACAAGTGAAGGAGCAGAGGGAGAGAAAGGGAAAATGGGCAGAAATAAGGCACAAAAGAGCAGAGGTGCAGAAAGGTGAAAGATAGAAAGGGGAGAAAAACGAGTGAAAACGAGTGAAGGAGCAGAGGGAGAGGAAGGGTAAATGGGCAGAAATAAGGCGCAAAAGAGCAGAGGTGCAGAAAGGTGAAAGATAGAAAGGGGAGAAAAACGAGTGAAGGAGCAGAAAGAAAGAAAGGAGACAGAGGTCCACTGGACCACCAGGGATGAGGCGCAGGGAAACCTGCGGATGGAGGAGGGCCTCGATCACCAACACTCAAGAGTGCAGGGTCAGGGGCACCTCACTTAATGGTGGAGCTGCGAGGGTGGGAGAGCAATTTCACTGACAATGAGTCAGTGGTCTTGCTCGCCTGTCCCCGCAGTGGCCGCCATTAAGTAGGGGTCGAGGAGGGCTGGAAAGCAGGGAGGGGGGAGCGTGGAGGGGAGCTGGATTGGGCCGGTCACGCTGGGGGGGGAGGGGCCGCGGTGGCAGCAGCGGCAGGGAAAGGTAAAGGGAGGAAAGAAGGGATAAAGAAAAAAGGGAAAATAAGCAGAAATAAGGCACAAAAGAGCAGAGATGCAGAAAAGAGCAGAAAGGGAAAGATAGAAAGGGTAGAAAAACGAGTGAAGGAGCAGAGGGAGAGAAAGGGAAAATGGGCTTAATAAGGCACAAAAGAGCAGAGGTGCAGAAAGGTGAAAGATAGAAAGGGGAGAAAAACGAGTGAAAACGAGTGAAGGAGCAGAGGGAGAGAAAGGGAAAATGGGCAGAAATAAGGCGCAAAAGAGCAGAGGTGCAGAAAGGTGAAAGATAGAAAGGGGAGAAAAACGAGTGAAGGAGCAGAAAGAAAGAAAGGAGACAGAGGTCCACTGGACCACCAGGGATGAGGCGCAGGGAAACCTGAGGGTGGAGGAGGGCCTCGATCACTAACAATCAAGAGTGCAGGGGCAGGGGCACCTCACTTAATGGTGGAGCTGAGAGGGTGGGAGAGCAATTTCACTGACAATGAGTTAGTGGTCTTGCTCCAAAGATTAATCGGAGGACCTTTGATATTGCTAACTGAGTGATAATGACTTATGGGCTCGTCATTGGAGTTACATTTCCAACTAGTAAATAGCGGTTGGTATGGATAAGCGAGATGACAAAAATCCCCAACCCTTCCGCTGCATCAGTTTTTGGTAGTTGCATCAGATGGTTAATTTAGACTACAATACTAAGTAATGAAGAGGCGGAGGTAAAGGACAGGACAGACTCAAATAGTTTTATGATATATGTGAGTTCGTACCTTTATGTCAAGTTGAGGTTTGTTGAATCTCAATGGAAAGAAGTTAGCGGGTCAGTCATAGGCCTAAGATCCTGGGATAAGCCTAAGGGCTGTCTTAGTGTGCATACAATAAGCTTTATGTGCCGTACCTGCCTTTGATGCGGTACTAGGCAGTCATTGTTTTGATTGTGCCTATCAGATAATACAGAATCTTCCACATGGTAGCCCAACACTCGATGCAGTCAAAACACTTTAACACAGCACTTTTAGAAAAGGATTTTATTTTACTGAATGCAAGGACTTTCTCTCTTCGGAATAAGGCTTGGGGTTTATTTCACACAATGCTCTCAAAAGCTTTCCGAGATGTCAAATGCAGAAGGTTCAAATATACAAAGAGATATATATGTTTTTATTTTAACTGACTTTAGTAGGATGAAATAGCACACTAAAGTCAGTTAAACGTCAGATATATATGTTTATATGCAAGCAATAATCTAAATGCATGAATAATACTGATTAATAAACAAGCAGCAAATATTATGAGATAAGACTCAAGCAAATATACTGGACGTCCTGCAACAGATCAGAAAGATATATATATATTTATATCAATAGACCACTCTTCACGCCGCTTTCCATGCGGCGTCCCAATTTCCAAGGATAAAGAGAGACAAACTCCAAGAAATTTTCTTTTTACCGCAGCCGCAGGTAAAATTTATTTTGCATATTTATCAAACGTGCATATTCCGAACAGAAAATCCAAACGCGTTTCGGCGTTCTCAGACGCCTTGCTCGCTGGTAATCAGTGCGAATATCCCCGCTGAGGCTGACCCCGTGATTGGTGACCAGTGCTTGATAGACATGGAAGATATACGAGTATTGTGACATCAAACTGCTATGTATCCGAAATGGCATACCATTCTTAAATACAATTACTTTGTTACAGTTCTTGAAATACAATCGCAATGCTCCGTAGTTGACATTAATCAGCTGGCAGCCACATTAAATGCATTTAGCAGTTTTTTAACTCTCGAGTAGATATTATCCTCAGATGTCTGCTGCTTGTAATAGCAATAGTTTACAGCTTACACTTCTTCAATGGTGACACATACGGTTCATTAAATACCATGATTCCACGAATAATACAGTTTATGATGAGACTTAGTAACTTTCCACACACTTTAAGAAAAGCACTTTAGTTATATATACATCAGATGATTACTTTGGATGTGCACCTCAAGTCACTCCTACATCACAAAGAAAACACCTCAAATTATCAAAGCCACTGGCAATACATCACAATGGCAATAACCAAAACTCAATACATCACCTTGTGCAAAACACTACTTCTCAGACTGGGGAAGTAAACAGCCGTGATTGAGAGTCTCAGCAACCAGGGTTCACTCTGAGGTAGACGTGTCCGCCCCCACTCAGATTCCAAGTCCACAACTCTCAGCTTTAAACACACTAGAAGGTTCGAGAAAGACCTCCCTCTGGGCCAGAGGAATCTTGCCAGAACTGGCCAGGTTCCAAGCAAGCATTCCCACAGCAGGAAGGATCTCCATTGTCTCCTTCTCCAAATCTCACATGTTCCAGGCTCTATCTTGATGAAGCTCACAACTTACAGAGCCTTTCAGAATACATAAACAATCCCTCACCAAAACAGAAAGGCCTTGAACGTGAATAACCCAAGCAACTTGCAAGCGCTGCTGTGCACGCAAAAAAGCTGAAGCAAGGCAAAGCCAGGGAAAAGGATGAAATGAAGCCATGTCAAAGCCAATAGTAAGCACTTCATAATACTCATACAACACCGAGCACGTGTCCATCACTGCCCACAACACTGCTCTTCGAAACCAAAAAGTAAATTCTACACATCTCTCTCTCTTTCATGCTGTCAAATGCACATCCCACACGCTCTGCTCTTGGCAAGCCTATTTTACTCTGTGGCAGCTCCCGCTGAAAGCAGCAAGATTGCAAGAAAGAAGAGTAGCAATGCATATGCAGGACTGTCGTACATCCAGGCTAGGATGAAATAACACTCTAAAGTCAGTTAAAATAATGGTAGTAAAATGTCATCACAGGGTCTCAAACCACAAGAGTGCCTCTAGCACTACAGTCGCCGAACTGAAAGTTACTGCAGAAGGAATTTTGCTGAATGAAGTAGTTGAAGCTTATTTGAATCACTTCAGAGGTGCAACAGTGGAAGTCCCTAGAATTTTCCACTTGTAGAGAGCATAATCGCACTGGTCAAGGTTGTGCTGGAGTGTAGTAATATCTTAGAGTGCATGAAAATACTTTTGTATTTCTTTTAGTGGAGCAGACAAGCCGTGTTTATGTTGTTCTTTATTGTTTGTCAAAGACTTGGAAAGACATTGACGCTGACTTTGTAAAGCGAGGGTCAGTAGAAGGAGTGATACTGACGTAACAAAGAGCCAGTGTGCTGTTGGTCAGTGGTGAGGAGACGTCACCAGAAGTGCTGTGCTGCTATAGAATAGTTGGTGTGAGTCGAGCTGAGAGTAGACAGCGTAAAACAATATTGATTGGAAGTAGAGAAACATAACACGGAAGGGAGTCTCTCGATCTGTTGACTAATATGAACTTAATGGATCTAAAAAGAAAAATTACGATAATTAAACTGTTGATAACATTGTTTAGTAAAGATGAGCCAATACCGATTACAGAAGGAGTTTCTATGGCTCCTGAAGGAAAGCTTGCATTATTTATGGTGATAGAAAGGGGATACCATACTTGTACTTTGTTAGAAAAGTGAATGAAATATACAGAACAAGATGGTAATTTGGCATTTCCAGCAAATGGTACTTTTAATACTAAGATTTTAGAAAAATTCTTAGGAGACAAATGAATAATTTGAGTCCAAATCCGAGACTTATAAAGTACGAAGCTCTTGAAGAGTGGATTACGAAGCATATAAAAGAGAAAGAGACAGACAATAGAATAGATATAGAAATACAGTGAGTAGGTATATTAAAGCAAAAAGGGATGCTCAAAAGAAATTATGGAGAAGAGATACTGGTGAAGGAACTAGAATGTTTACTGCTAGGGAGGCTGAGATGACAGAACAGGGAAAAATTAAAGAAAAAAAGAAAAATATTGATCGTCAAGAGAAGGATACTAATATAAGTAATAGTACAGATGAGTTCGATGAAGATTTTCTGAATGAATTACTGATGAATAGACATCCACCATATCAAGAAGAATACAAATACGAGTGCAAGTGTTTTGAGTGTTTCACCAAATGCTCCTTTAATTCAGATTGAAGAACCAATAAATAGATTGCCTGAAGTTGTAAGTCAGATTCAAAATGAAAACAGAGAAGAACTAGTAAGAGTGAACCCGATAATGAACCCAGATGTTTTGTCAGTTCCAGTGACAATGGGTTCAATAGTTCCAATGTATAATGTGCAAGGACTCACTCAAGTACATGCCTTAATTGTTCCAGGGAGGAATAATTAACACCCTCATTCTGTTTTTAGAGAGACAACGGAAATTATTGAGAGAACTAATGAAAATAGTTACAAATTTGAGTGTAGCTACTGGACAAGTGAATATATGACATTACAACGCAAACATTTACAACGCATGCCTTTACAATACAGTTTTTACATCGCAACTACCACTACAACGCATGATTTTACAATGCATGCCATTACGACGCATTTTTAGAAACAACCATTACAACGCATACCATTTAACACATACCATTACAACGCAATATACTTTTGGGGCAACAGTGGGGTAAGTGTTGGATAGTATAGGGGTAAAAATTACTATTCCCACTCCAGTGAGTGCAACAGTAGGGTAAGTGTTGGATAGTGTAAGGGTTAAAATTAGTATTCCCACTCCAGTGAGAGCAACAGTAGGGTAAATGTTGGATAGTGTAGAGGTAAAAATACTATCCCCATGAAACCCAAAACACATACCCACCTTAAAACAAAAAAATCCCTATTACTTAACGTATAATGCGATGTAATAACATGCGTTGTAATGGTATTTGTTGTAATGGAATGCGTTGTAGTGGCATGCATTGTAACGGCACGCGTTGTAATGGCATGGGATGTAGAGGCAGCTGCATTGTAACGGCTGCGTTGTAAAGTTATTGCATTGCAATGACTGTGTTGTAATGGTTGTTTCCCGGGACAAGAAGGATAATTGATTGAGGTTTCAGAGAGGAATGAAACTCCAAAAAGAGTTATATATCTGGATCTTAAAAAATTAAGGCAGGTTGAAAGAGTGAATTCACAGATACCTAGTAGACTAAGAAGTGAGACAGGTGAAGATGTACAGAGATCATTGGGTCCATGGACAGAAGAATTAGACGATTGGATTGGAGAAATAGCTCCTGGATGTAGTGGTCAAAATAAAGAAGCACACATAGATGTGAATACATTAAAAGGAGATTTGGAAGAGATGATTGCAGGTACAATTAGTCCAGAGAGGTGGGCTAAAAAGAAGGATGAAGTGAATGCGACAGCGAAAGCTGTTTTACCATTGTACCCTGTAAGAGAAACAGAAAAGGAATCAGTATCAGATGATGCAGTTACAACATACCCAATGAAGAGGTACCAGGACCAAAGAGCGACTATTCTCTTAAAATAACTAAGGTCTGAAGGTGCTAAAAATCATACTACCCACAGTCTTTATACTGTGGTGAAAACTTTACAGACACCCCATTCTCTGGAGCAAGACACGCACATGTACATAGACTATAACCTGGTGCACACAGTCGTCTGTGCTAAGTAGAAAATGTCATGCTGAGACAATTCTGTCTACTAACTCAAAGCTGCTTAAAATACTTAGTATGTAGGATATAGACTCTTTGCCCTGTTGGAAACTATTTCTACAGTACCAAAAACATGTGCTAATCATGCTGTCACCTGCACCCAAAGTTACTGTTCGATACATGATTGATAAGGTGTTCAGTGCCTCTACACACCTATGCTACATTAGGGGCACATGTATTTTGCAAACACTTACAGCCATTAGCTGAACACTTTCTTTACAATATTAGGTAGAAAAGTATTATGATAATTACCCGCCACTATGTAAACTATAAAACAAATTAACACACTAATTAGATGATGTCAACAATGATGTCATCTGTGATGTCGTCAGTGATGTAATTTGAGATCTGATCAATGCTGTCATAAAACATGTCATGAGTAATGTCATATGTGAGGTCATAAGCAGTGCATGGGGAGACACAAGTCCTAGTTAGTTCTGCTAACTATTCCTGGTGAATTTCTGTGATCTTTTTAGTTCAAAACAATAATGTTGTCACTGATAAATTCACCTAACTATAATGTTACTTTAACCCTTTGTTTTTTCAGTGAATATTTATATATTCGAGCGAGGTCTCCTGAAACACGTCTGGCAGCTTTAATGACTGATGTTTGGTTTCCTTGTAACTGCATGCGTGAACCTCATCAATAAATGAGCACGCTGAATTTTGTGTCGGAAGTCTAACTCCGTTTGGGCTACCTGCAATGTTGGATGTATTACGGCTGATGCTCGGCCGTGGAGTTAGACCCACTGCGGCTGCGGGTCCGAGTTAGCCTGCATTGTGCTAACGACTTCGGGAGAAACGCAAGTCTGGCGTCACATGCGGGATGATGCCGGCTTGGACTTTGATTGGTGGGGACAAAGCGGAGCAGGCAACCGATGAGACTTAACTACAACCCACTTGAGCAGAAACTTGTTTTTTATTTTTTCTTGGACATAAGCATGCCTACTTGGGAGATTGAGTACTGTGCACCACAACTACCAGGAGGCTGTTGGCGGTCACGCCCAGGGGGGCGGGTAGTTATAATCCAGCAGGTGCATGATGAACAATGCTTTCACTCAAGGAGTGTATGCCATTGAGGAAGAGAGCGAGGTCTCCCGAAGCGCGTCTGGCGGCTTTGATGACTGATGCTTGGTTTCCTTGTAACTGCCTGTGTGAACCTCATCAATAAATGAGCAAGCTGAATTTTGTGTCGAAAGTCTAACTCCGTTTGGGCTACCTGCAATTGTGAGTGTATTACGGCTGATGCTCGGCCGTGGAGTTAGACCCACTGCGGCTGCGGGTCCGAGTTAGCCTGCATTGTGCTAACGGCTTTGGGAGACACGCAAGTCCGGCCTCACATGCGGGATGACGCCGACTTGGAGCTTTGATTGGTGGGGACAAAGTGGAGCAGGCAACCTATGAGACTTAACTTCAACCCACTTGGGCAGAAACTTGTTTTCTATTTTTCCTTAGACATAAGCATATCCACTTTTGAGATTGAGTACTGTGCACCACAACTATCAGGAGGCTGTTGGCGGCAACTCCCATGGGGGCGGGTAGGTATAATCCAGCAGGTGCATGATGAACATTGTTTTCATGCAAGGAGTGTGCGCCATTGAGGAAGGGAGCTAGGTCTCTTGAAACGTGTCTGGGGGCTTTGATGACTAATGTTTGGTTTCCTTGTAACTGCCTGCGTGCACCTCACCAATAACTGAGCAAGCTGAATTTTGTGTTGGAAGTCTAACTCCGTTTGGGATACCTGCAATGTTGGATATATATATATATATATATATATATATTACAAAAAATCCAAAACGACTCTGCCAACAAGCCCGTCGATACTAACGGCTAGTGAAGGCATGGAAATGCAAGAGATATGGGAATTGCAGTGTGAAAATATGGGAGCTCCGGCGCCAACTGATGAAATCGGCGGCAGGGGCGTCAGTACAACTCCATTCAAGCCCAAATCCACTTTCCTCCCAGTATCTATTCACGACAATCTGGATGTGTACCACGAGCTTGTGATTGGTGATTTGAAAAAACTTTATACTGCCTCCAACAATAAAGAGAAAGTCATCAATAGAAAAAACGCCTGCTATTACCATCTGGTTAAAAAACTGAAAAACGACGACAAAGTCATAGTTAAGCCTGCCGATAAGGGCGGCAATATTGTCCTTTGGAAGCGGGAGGAGTACATCAAGGAGGCAGAACTCCAATTGGGCGATATTGACTGCTACAGAAAGAGCAATTTATCAATTGTAAAAACTGCATGGGCTGACCAGAACTCAAAGCTAATGGCATGGCGTAGCAGTGGTCTCATCTCATTTGATGAATTTAAATATTTAAAGAAGTACCATCCAGTCATCCCCAGTTTCTACCTTCTACCAAAGGTGCACAAGGATCCCCTTGTGCCCCCTGGCAGGCCTATAATATTGGCCACAGATAGCTCTACGGAATGTATTTCTCGTTATATAGATTACTTTCTACAGGAGTGGGTAAAGAACTTGGGTTCTTATGTTAAGGACACAACTGACTTTTTGTGCAAACTGGCTTCAATTACCTGGGATGATGAACTCCTGCTTATTACCATGGATGTATCTTCCTTGTATACATCAATCCGACATCGTGATGGTATTAAGGCTGTTGAACACTACCTTGGTAGACGCCCCATTGAATGCATACAGCATAACAAAATGATTGTTGGTATGTTAAAGATCTGTTTGGAACAAAATTTCTTTGTTTTTAATAACCAAATATATCAGCAAATGAGGGGCGTGGCCATGGGGGCTTGCTTCTCCCCAAGCTTTGCTTGCCTCCATATGGGGCTTTGGGAGGAGCAAGTCCTGATGGGTGAGCACATGGAAACAATGCGACACAAGGTTGTGCTCTACCTGAGGTATATTGATGACCTGTTTTTCATTTGGAGGGGAACACATGATGAGGCTACTGAGTTTGCAAACCTATTAAATGTAAATAATCTGAATTTGAAATTCACATCACACATTGACAAAGAAAAGGTTACTTTCCTTGATGTGGAGGTATATGTCAGGGAGGGAACTCTGCAAACTAGATTGCATAGAAAGGCGACTGCTGGCAATACGGTCCTACATGCCAGCAGTCAGCATCCCCAACATCTGATCCGCAGCATCCCCTATGGGGAGATGCTAAGATTGCGGAGAATTTGCAGTTCCAATTTGGAATGTGATCTGGCACAGCAAGCCAGTAAAGCGAGATTCCTGCAAAGAGGGTATAGTAGTGCTCTGATAGAAGGAGCTATTAGGCGCACCAGGAATATCTCGAGGGAGGATGCACTTATGCCAAAAACAAAACCTAATGCGGAAGGGGATAACAATGAGCGTATTACATCTAGAGCCATTGTGACCTATAGTAACCAGCACTCCCAGATTAGAAAGATTCTAAACAAAAATTGGAATCTGGTCAAGGGTGACCCCGTCATAGGGGACCTGGTACCGGACAAACCAAGCATAACATCTCGCAAATCTCCTAGCCTTGCTAGTACCCTAGTCAGCAACATGCTAGAACCCACCAAGTCCTGGATGGATAACATCACTGGCTTCAAAAAGTGTCTTACCTGTAAGGCGTGTCGCCACGGAATCAATAAAACCCAGGTCCAGCGTCCCTTCTCAGATAAACCCTTCATTATCAACAAAAGATTAACTTGCAAGACAGAATATGTTGTCTATGTCTTGCAATGCCCTTGTGGATTGCAATATGTTGGGAGCACGCGCCCACCTGCACACAAGCGCATATTACAACATTTAAGGGCAATCTCTGGGAGGGATCAGGCCTACCCAGTGGCCAGACACTTTGAGGCCATGCATGGAAGTGATCCTAGTAACCTACAGTACTTCCTGGTCGACACAGTGTTGCCTCTGAAGAGAGGGGGTAACCGGGACGCAAAATTGCGCCTCCTGGAAACCAGATTCATTCTTGAATTCAACACCAAGAGCCCGGGGGGTCTTAATAATAGCGAGGATCTTTATACTTGCCTCTAGTCAAACATAACATATTCTCCCCTCCAAGTGCTTTTCTGGATGTAAATAGTAAATCCCCCCTACACTGATTCTTTACGTGCTTTTATCTGACTCTGCTACCTGCTATTAACTGTAGCATGCTTTTAATCACTAGTATA
The DNA here is from genome assembly GCF_964263255.1 of Lissotriton vulgaris. Taxonomy (NCBI): domain Eukaryota; kingdom Metazoa; phylum Chordata; class Amphibia; order Caudata; family Salamandridae; genus Lissotriton; species Lissotriton vulgaris. Next base: position 647,227 of record NW_028241349.1, on the reverse strand, counting down.
AATACTAATTCACTTTATAAACACTTTTTTGCTCTGCAGTAACTAAAAGAGGTTGTTCTAAAAAGTGCACATTTTTCATTATGATCACTCTGTGTGATTGCTTTATATATGCCCACTTGGGCACAATATCTTTTTATAAGTGAAGGCGGATGTGCTCAGTAATGATAAATGAGGGTTCCTTGAACTATATGTGCTATATATACTGAACTATCTTTGTGTATATATATGAAGATATGGTCATTAGGTTTACCAATTACGGTTTAATATTTCTTAACCATGTGTGTATATATATGAAATATAACTTATTTATTGTTTAATTAAGATTTATATTTTTGGAATCATGTGTATATGTATATAGAATGAAATCTATTTATATTTATATAAGATATTACAAGAACAATGACTATATTCAATCATTGCGTTTTTGCACATTGGAACCCTTCGGGCACTATGCCCTTTATTCAGACCTGAATGAATGAAGCATGTCTTCACTTTCTATGACTCTTTGAAAAAAATGCAATTTGCACAGGTGTAATCAATTTTGTACTTGCACTTTAAAAACCCTCGTTTGTGTTCATGACACTTTATGTGAGCAAGCCTCTCTCGAGGTGAAACGCGTCATGGCGATGTTGCAGGCTTTAACTTTGGCACTGAATAAACCACTCTAAGAAACTGCACCTACTTTGTGGTCTCGCTTCCTTCGTTGTTCTGCAGAAGGCGGTGTATACTACGACTTTTTGGACGTATTTGTGACTGGAAGCTTCCTGGTCACAAGCGAGACCCCTTTCCATCCGGGCGACGACACAGCAGGAAGCAGTGGTTCTGTGACCCGGAACCGAATCTCTGGCACTCCGGTAGGAGGAAGCTGTGTACGCCCCTGCGAGACAAGCACACGTCTGCCGAGGAAAAGCGGAGCCATCGACACCGGAGGAAAACCGTGGTGTTTGGCAGCCCATTTCCGGGTAAGACAGCGGCAACAGTTGCAGCGGAAAGTGTGCCGTGTGAAGTGCGCTTTGACATTATACAGCGTGCGTCACTAGTTGTGTTTCTCAGTTTAAGTGCCTAACATCGACTTGCCACAAATTGCAATGTCCGCCGCGGTGTTGCGGAACAGGGAGCAGGCTGCGGAGTCAGTCTTTGAGAGCCCGGCAGGGGGAGACTCTCTAGCATCCAATCAGCAACCGGAGGGAACAAAAACTAATCCCACCATTAGAGACACTTTCCGTAAGCTGGAAAAACTTTCGAAGAAGGAGCAGGCCAAGTGGTGGGAGAACAAATCCCTCACGAGATACCTGGAGGTTGGGCGGGTCCCTAGGGGTCTTCGAATTACATTAGCCCCGAGCTATGACAACCCGGACCCACACATGCTCGAGGACTGGGCTACTGCCAACCTGGAATCATCGGCAAAGCTAATGAGAATCCTTGTCAAATATGCCGAAAGTGACAGATTGAAGCTTCAAACGGAAATTGAGGAAATAGAGGCAGAGCTGGCCAAAAATGATGTTAACGACGAAATGAAGAAAATGAGGGAAGAAATGGAAACCCAACTGGCGAAGGAAGAGGATATCATCAAAAAGCGTAAGGCTTTTAAATTTGAAAGAGACAGGCTTGATTATGTGAATAGACACATCTTCACATTTGCAAGCAAATTCGATGGAATTAAGGCTAAATTCGGTAACACAGGACGTAAGGCAAGGGAAACAACGTCCGTGTCTGTCTCCTCCGCGGACCTGAGTTCAGCAGCTGAAAGTGAGGCAGAGGAAGGTACCTCTAGAGCCCAGGTACAGGGATTGGGGTTTACAAAACTTACCCCAGCACAGGAGGTGAGCTGCCTGTGCGAGAACAGAAGGGACACTCTGCGCTCAAGCTCACAGCCAAAGGCCCCACAAGGAAACAGAGGGCAAACAGGAAGCGGGCAGAATGCAGGAAATGTAACAAAACCAGGAGGAGAAAAGAAATCAAACAGGGGAAGGTGGAACAGGAAAAGGGGACAAACAGCGGCGCCCCCTCAGTAATTAACCTTACTGACACAGTTTTAACCACCAAGGAAACCTCCATTCTGTCTTTGGGACTATCATATTGTCCCCCCAGAGACTTCAATTACGTTGACACCCGTATGGATGTTTTCAGATATGTGAGAAAACTGAAGCTTAATAAATTCCATCGACAACACCCTTACAAAAAATCCAAAACGACTCTGCCAACAAGCCCGTCGATACTAACGGCTAGTGAAGGCATGGAAATGCAAGAGATATGGGAATTGCAGTGTGAAAATATGGGAGCTCCGGCGCCAACTGATGAAATCGGCGGCAGGGGCGTCAGTACAACTCCATTCAAGCCCAAATCCACTTTCCTCCCAGTATCTATTCACGACAATCTGGATGTGTACCACGAGCTTGTGATTGGTGATTTGAAAAAACTTTATACTGCCTCCAACAATAAAGAGAAAGTCATCAATAGAAAAAACGCCTGCTATTACCATCTGGTTAAAAAACTGAAAAACGACGACAAAGTCATAGTTAAGCCTGCCGATAAGGGCGGCAATATTGTCCTTTGGAAGCGGGAGGAGTACATCAAGGAGGCAGAACTCCAATTGGGCGATATTGACTGCTACAGAAAGAGCAATTTATCAATTGTAAAAACTGCATGGGCAGACCAGAACTCAAAGCTAATGGCATGGCGTAGCAGTGGTCTCATCTCATTTGATGAATTTAAATATTTAAAGAAGGACCATCCAGTCATCCCCAGTTTCTACATTCTACCAAAGGTGCACAAGGATCCCCTTGTACCCCCTGGCAGGCCTATAATATCGGCCATAGATAGCTCTACGGAATGTATTTCTCGTTATATAGATTACTTTCTACAGGAGTGGGTAAAGAACTTGGGTTCTTATGTGAAGGACACAACTGACTTTTTGTGCAAACTGGCTTCAATTACCTGGGATGATGAACTCCTGCTTATTACCATGGATGTATCTTCCTTGTATACATCAATCCGACATCGTGATGGTATTAAGGCTGTTGAACACTACCTTGGTAGACGCCCCATTGAATGCATACAGCATAACAAAATGATTGTTGGTATGTTAAAGATCTGTTTGGAACAAAATTTCTTTGTTTTTAATAACCAAATATATCAGCAAATGAGGGGCGTGGCCATGGGGGCTTGCTTCTCCCCAAGCTTTGCTTGCCTCCATATGGGGCTTTGGGAGGAGCAAGTCCTGATGGGTGAGCACATGGAAACAATGCGACACAAGGTTGTGCTCTACCTGAGGTATATTGATGACCTGTTTTTCATTTGGAGGGGAACACATGATGAGGCTACTGAGTTTGCAAACCTATTAAATGTAAATAATCTGAATTTGAAATTCACATCACACATTGACAAAGAAAAGGTTACTTTCCTTGATGTGGAGGTATATGTCAGGGAGGGAACTCTGCAAACTAGATTGCATAGAAAGGCGACTGCTGGCAATACGGTCCTACATGCCAGCAGTCAGCATCCCCAACATCTGATCCGCAGCATCCCCTATGGGGAGATGCTAAGATTGCGGAGAATTTGCAGTTCCAATTTGGAATGTGATCTGGCACAGCAAGCCAGTAAAGCGAGATTCCTGCAAAGAGGGTATAGTAGTGCTCTGATAGAAGGAGCTATTAGGCGCACCAGGAATATCTCGAGGGAGGATGCACTTATGCCAAAAACAAAACCTAATGCGGAAGGGGATAACAATGAGCGTATTACATCTAGAGCCATTGTGACCTATAGTAACCAGCACTCCCAGATTAGAAAGATTCTAAACAAAAATTGGAATCTGGTCAAGGGTGACCCCGTCATAGGGGACCTGGTACCGGACAAACCAAGCATAACATTTCGCAAATCTCCTAGCCTTGCTAGTACCCTAGTCAGCAACATGCTAGAACCCACCAAGTCCTGGATGGATAACATCACTGGCTTCAAAAAGTGTCTTACCTGTAAGGCGTGTCGCCACGGAATCAATAAAACCCAGGTCCAGCGTCCCTTCTCAGATAAACCCTTCATTATCAACAAAAGATTAACTTGCAAGACAGAATATGTTGTCTATGTCTTGCAATGCCCTTGTGGATTGCAATATGTTGGGAGCACGCGCCCACCTGCACACAAGCGCATATTAAAACATTTAAGGGCAATCTCTGGGAGGGATCAGGCCTACCCAGTGGCCAGACACTTTGAGGCCATGCATGGAAGTGATCCTAGTAACCTACAGTACTTCCTGGTCGACACAGTGTTGCCTCTGAAGAGAGGGGGTAACCGGGACGCAAAATTGCGCCTCCTGGAAACCAGATTCATTCTTGAATTCAACACCAAGAGCCCGGGGGGTCTTAATAATAGCGAGGATCTTTATACTTGCCTCTAGTCAAACATAACATATTCTCCCCCCCAAGTGCTTTTCTGGATGTAAATAGTAAATCCCCCCTACACTGATTCTTTACGTGCTTTTATCTGACTCTGCTACCTGCTGTTAACTGTAGCATGCTTTTAATCACTAGTATAAATACTAATTCACTTTATAAACACTTTTTTGCTCTGCAGTAACTAAAAGAGGTTGTTCTAAAAAGTGCACATTTTTCATTATGATCACTCTGTGTGATTGCTTTATATATGCCCACTTGGGCACAATATCTTTTTATAAGTGAAGGCGGATGTGCTCAGTAATGATAAATGAGGGTTCCTTGAACTATATGTGCTATATATACTGAACTATCTTTGTGTATATATATGAAGATATGGTCATTAGGTTTACCAATTACGGTTTAATATTTCTTAACCATGTGTGTATATATATGAAATATAACTTATTTATTGTTTAATTAAGATTTATATTTTTGGAATCATGTGTATATGTATATAGAATGAAATCTATTTATATTTATATAAGATATTACAAGAACAATGACTATATTCAATCATTGCGTTTTTGCACATTGGAACCCTTCGGGCACTATGCCCTTTATTCAGACCTGAATGAATGAAGCATGTCTTCACTTTCTATGACTCTTTGAAAAAAATGCAATTTGCACAGGTGTAATCAATTTTGTACTTGCGCTTTAAAAACCCTCGTTTGTGTTCATGACACTTTATGTGAGCAAGCCTCTCTCGAGGTGAAACGCGTCATGGCGATGTTGCAGGCTTTAACTTTGGCACTGAATAAACCACTCTAAGAAACTGCACCTACTTTGTGGTCTCGCTTCCTTCGTTGTTCTGCAGAAGGCGGTGTATACTACGACTTTTTGGACATATATATATATATATATATATATATATATATATATATATATATATATATATATATATATATATATATATATATATATATATATATATATATATATATATATATATATATATATATACATATATATATATATATATATATGTGTGTGTGTATGTGTATATATATATATATATATATATATATATATATATATATATATATACATATATTATATATTTCCAACAAAGTTCCCATCGATATGAGAGGGCACTCGACTCCGCTCAGCCATCCGGCAATAGAATGCAGCCTACTTTCATGCCTCCACTTGTTTGTTACTGCCAACGCGTTTCACGGTCCTAAGCCGCTTCTTCATGGGCTGCTCCTGAACATAAACTGATGCATGCATTTTTTCATTTGCAGCTGAGCTTTATTAACATGCTCGCCCTTCAATGGGCGTGTGCTGATGAGCATTCACTGTTGCATGATGGGCCATTGAGTTCCCAAATGCGAGTCACGATTCAAAGTGTGTCAAGTTTTAAAAGCAAATATTGCCATCCGGCAATAGAAAGCACACTGCTCAAATATGCACATGAGCTTGCAGTTATGCTCCGACCCTTACCAAAGGTTTGAAACAATATATTGGCAGTAACAAACAAGTGGGGGCATGCAAGCAGGCTGCATTCTAGTGCCGGATGGCTGAGTGGAGTCGAGTGCCCTCTCATATCGATGGGAACTTTGTTGGAAAATATATATATATATATATATATATATATATATATATATATATATATATATATATATATATATATATATATATATATATATATATATCAAAACCCACACAGCGGCTCTGTTTTGCGACATTCGCCGCTCTAAGAGGGTGCGCCGTTGAGACGGCGGGGACCCAGTCGTTGAAATTTCCACCACAGCAATCCTTACGGACAAAGGTCTACACGCACTCAAGAAGTAAAGGTTTCTTGTGCTTTCCGTTTATTTAGCAGCAATCTTTTCCAACAAGCAATTACCCTATGCGTTTCTGTCTGTACTCAGACCTTGCTCATGGGTAACCAGCGCTGGTTTCACCACTTGTATTTAGATTCATACATGACATTACATCACATACTGACATCCTCGGCATTCTGGTACTTGTAGTCTATATGTGATTATCAACAAACTATAAACGATTTTTAAAGACAGTGAATAAATCATGAAGTGATTATAAAGTGAACATTTTGTTTCCATGACTCACATGTTACCACATTTTGTTCAATTGATTATAATTTTTTCTTTAATTTGATGTGATGTAGTTTGGGTTGATTATACCAATGCCTTTTGCGAGTTATACCTTTTATCTCATTGTTTCTTCTTTTTAGAACCAATTCGACCCTCTAGTTGGGTTTCTTGTCATCAACCCAACTTGTAGATTTAACTCATTACACTTGTGAGTCTAGTATTGATAACTGTGCAATCAAGTGGTGTAAAATTAATATTAGTACTCAATATTAGCACAACATTTTAACTATTTTAACTACTCAAAAAAAGAGAGACATAAAAGGAGAGACAGTCAAATATACATATAGTTTCTTCTTTTAGTTCACCTAGTCAATGTTTGGAAACTCCATTCGTATGTTCCATTATTGTAATGGGATATTTACAGGTGTGAGTACATTTCCTCATCCTTTTTCAGCCCATAAGGGGCCAGGGTCCTGAACGACAGAATATGTCTCAATTCTTCGTGTCGTAAAGTTTTTTCCCTATTGCCACCTCTAACTTGGCGTGGGACAGTTTCTACTGCATAAAATGTGAGTTTTTCCAATCACTCTTGTGGACTTTCTCCATATGTTCAGCCACTGCATAACTTCGATCCTTGTTGGTTGTAGCACGTACATGTTTGAGAATACATTTTTTTAGTTCGCACACCGCGCTCCCCACATATTTCAATTGGCAGGGGCACTCAATAATGTAAATACCATATTGGCTCCTACAATTTATGAGTTTGTTGATTGTCCACATTTATATATATATATATATATATATACATATATATATATATATATATATATATATATACATACACATACACACGTATATATGTACCTCCAACCGGTCACTGTGCAAACAACGCCTCATGCACGTTACCCAGTACGTAGACAACGATAAATACGTCCAAAGCCAGTCTTCAGGTTATATTTTTGATTTTATTTTTCAAGCATAAAGTGCAGGGGTGCAAAAAACGCCGAACAGGCGCGTTTCGGGCTGAACGCCCTTGCTCACTGTCAGCGGGAGAATGGACTAGTTCACATATAAATAGCACAAAGCAATTTCAAAAAAGCGCGCCCAATGTTAATTAGGTTCATCAACATAATCGAAGGACTTAGGCCAACACTCAGTTTGGCCCAACAACATCCGTAGAGGCCATGTTGAAATGGTCAGAGTCTTCCCAAATACAACATTGCGAACATGGGTTGTATGCAAGTACAAATACTATTTACAATAAACTTGATTAAAACTTTGTCTTACTTATGATACAAATGATCCATAGATTTTGTCAAACCACATTGTAAAGTGCAAATGCATGTAGTAAACTTATACATTCAGTGCAAATTTCGTCTTTATAAATAAAGTGCAAAAGTGCTGCGTTATACATTCTGTGCAAATACGCTGTAGGAAAGTGCTTAGATAATATCTGTGCAAATACGCAATAATGATAAGCATGGTCATAATGGATCTAAGACAAAATGCATTCCTCACTTGAAAAGAAATGCCCTTGAAAAATTATTCGTAATCGCATGTATCCATGCCAATATTCTTGGGATACATCCCTAATACTCATAGTGTATATCATGGCCTTCTAAACAGGGCTTGTGCGCATACCATACAAATCAGAGACTCACCAAATTGATCTATTGTGCACTTATATTTACGAATGTATAAGTCCATTAGTCCTAATGAACATAAACAGAAATAATAGTGAAGGAGTGAATAAGTGTCTATGACCAAAGGTATAAGACAACTAGGGTTGTTGGAGAATAAAAAAAATTAATCTTCCTTTGATTACCAATCGTTACATTAAAACCTTAGTCCTAAAATGTTACATCACATCTTGATTTGCTACAGTGTATGTCAAAGTGGATTAGACATTTGTTAATCTTAAAGAAACATAGCCGCTGCCACCGGCCCATGTTTATTTGGTCTACTGCGGGATACTATAAGAGCTGGAAATATATGGAAGGTACCAGGGATCCTGCATAAAATGACTGTTGTGCTCTCATAAAATGAATTGAGTGATGCCCATTGGTTCAGAAATGTAGGGGGACATATTAAAGAAAATTACTCAGATCCTCCCCCATGATCAGACCTCCCGGGGTTTTACTATTCAATCGAACAATGTAAAGTGACTTTAACTGCCTTAGCTGCTTCTCGTAATCGCCACCCTTCTTGGAAGTTCTCACGGCATCAATCACAAAATATTTGAGATGGGTCAAATTCCTATCGTGATGTTGGTCAAAGTGCCGAGCTACAGGGTAACTCTGGTCGCAGAATATGTCTCAATTCTTCTTGTCGTAAAGTTTTTTCCCTATTGCCACCTCTAACTTGGCGTGGGACAGTTTCTACTGCATAAAATGTGAGTTTCTTCCAATCACTCTTGTGGACTTTCTCCATATGTTCAGCCACTGCATAACTTCGATCCTTGTTGGTTGTAGCACGTACATGTTCGAGAATACGTTTTTTTAGTTCGCACACCGCGCTCCCCACATATTTCAATTGGCAGGGGCACTCAATAATGTAAATACCATATTGGCTCTTACAATTTATGAGTTTGTTGATTCTCCACATTTTTATATATATATATATATATATATATATATATATATATATATATATATATATATATATATATATATATATATATATATATATATATATATATATCCAAACAGACCTCTCTGCGCGAGAGAGTGAATGAGTCGCAAACCCCTTCCGGTTTTCAAATTCTTTATTTGCTTTTCAAATCGGCATCTTCTATCGCTTATGCATTTCGGTCACGCAGTGACCTTCATCAGAGAATGAGGCGCCGCAGATTTTAGGCAATAGCAGCTCACCTTCATGACCCTCGACCTTATGGTGCTTCCAATTTGTTTAACCCTCTGTTGGGCGTCGTGTTTCAGCTGTTCTTTCACCTGCTGCATGCTGGGTCGTGTAGTGCGCTGCAACCTGTAGTCCGTGCTGCATTTAATTGACTAGCCTCATATGCCACTTCGGAAACCCTTCAAAAATGTCCTTTAAAACATCTACAGGGACCCTAACCATAGTCCAGTCTATGGCGGCACCTCGCACCCTTCGTGTCTCCACATCCAACAAAGGTGGTCCGGTTTCGGTTGTGACTGGCGCTCTTGACGGGCGGTGCGTTACTCTTGGGCTGGACCAGGCCACATTAATATCCAAACAGATCTCTCTGCACAAGAGAGGGAATGAGTCGCAAACCCCTTCCGGTTTTCAAATTCTTTATTTGCTTTTCAAATCGGCATCTCCTATCGCTTATGCATTTCGGTCAGGCAGTGACCTTCATCAGAGAATGAGGCGCCGCAGATTTCAGGCAATAGCAGCTCCCCTTCACGACCCTCGACCTTATGGTGCTTCCAATTTTTTTAACCCTCTGCTGGGCGTCGTGTTTCAGCTGTTCTTTCACCTGCTGCATGCTGGGTCGTGTAGTGCGCTGCAACCTGTAGTCCGTGCTGCATTTAATTGACTAGCCTCATATGCCACTTCGGAAACCCTTCAAAAATGTCCTTTAAAACATCTACAGGGACCCTAACCATAGTCCAGTCTATGGCGGCACCTCGCACCCTTCGTGTCTCCACATCCAACAAAGGTGGTCCGGTTTCGGGTGTGACTGGCGCTCTTGACGGGCGGTGCGTTACTCTTGGGCTGGACCAGGCCACATTAATATCCAAAGAGACCTCTCTGCACGAGAGAGGGAATGAGTCGCAAACCCCTTCCGGTTTTCAAATTCTTTATTTGCTTTTTAAATCGGCATCTTCTATCGCTTCTGCATTTCGGTCACGCAGTGACCTTCATCAGAGAGTGATATATATATATATATATATATATATATATATATATATATATATATATATATATATATATATATATATATTTTACCTACTGGCAGTCGCCAGTAGGTAGTTATAGTTAGGATTGGCTACCATAGGAAATCCCAACATTCTATTGGGAATAACTCTGGCGCCGGTTGAGGAATTTGTGTGTCATTTTCCAAAATTATGGCCAACTCCGCTGCGCTCCTTCCCTGAAAGTTTCGGGGGGATTCGTGAAGTGGGGGCTGAGGAAAAAGGGGGGTCCCAAAACGTGTTTTCTCCATGCTAATTTCCATAGGACGGTCTGACAAGTCTACAGCCCGTACCGCTGAACGGAATTACGCCAAACTTGGCAAAATTGTAGGGACTTGTACGCAGATGTGCCTTTGCTATGTTTGGCGAAAATTGTTTCAGTGGTTTTTTCGAAAATTTACTTAAAAAACACATATATATCTATAGGCTCGCTCCGAGCGCGTACCGGGGAGCGCACCCGGGCGCCACGGGAGTGCGCGAGCGGAAAGCTGATTGGCTGTCGGGTGTCTGTCAACATTCTAAACAGTCCGGAGAGTCCGCCATCTTGTGTCTCAGTAGAATCGAGACACAAGAGGTGAAAAAGAAAGAGGGAAATAAGTAAAAGGGGGCAGAGTAGACACCCCCTGACCCCCTAGGTTTTCTGACTGTTCTGAAATTTTCGCGAGGTAAGCGCTGGGTGCGTTCCCGGGTATGCTCTCTGGTTCGCGCACCCTGAGCGCACCACGGGGAAAACAGTGTAAAAAAATAGAGTAAAAAAATAAAGTAGAGTGTTTAGAGGAAAGTGATGCATTGCTGGAGTGTGTCACAAAAATGATGCAACTCCAGCAATGTGTCCTTTCAAATGGGGCTAGTCCCATGTGAAAGGGCATGCGTCAGTCTTACGCCTGCTGTGAGGCAGGCGCAAGAAAATTGACGCAGTGAAATCTCATAGATTTCACTGTGTCACTTCTACGACCCTTTCTTGCGTCAATACGCCCCCTTTGCATACGTTACGCCTGGTGCAGGTATAATGTGGCTCAGGGGTTTACAAAGTGACGCATTTACATAGATTCGTCACTTTGTAAATATGACGTAACAAGGTGCATTTTTTACACCACTGGTGCAGCACAAAAAGTGACGCGCCGGTGGCGTAACAGTGACGGATGGTCTCATAAAGGAGGCCTTCAGTCTTCTACTCATGCGTCATATTTAATGTATGACGCATTATGTCGCAAGGAGTTACAGATACGTCAGTATTTCTGACGTATCTATACGCGCAAAAGTGATGCATTGCTGGAGTGTATCTCAAAAGTGACGCAACTCCAGCAATGCATCCTTTCACATGGGGCCAGCCCCATGTGTGAAGGCTTGCGTCAGACTTACGCCTGCTGTGAGGCAGGCGCAAGATTTTGACGCAACAGTGTCCTAAAAGTGACGTAGTCAAATCTCATAGATTTCACTGCGTCACTTCTACGACCCTTTCTAGCATCAATACGCCCCCTTTGCATACATTACACCTGGCGCAGGTATAATGTGGCGCAGGGGTTTACAAAGTGACGCATTTACCTAGATGCGTCACTTTGTAAATATGACTCAACAAGGTGCAATTTTTACACCACTGGTGCATCACAAAAAGTAACGCACCGGTGGCGTAAAAGTGACGGATGGCCTCATAAATGAGGCCTTCAGTCTTCTACTCATGCGTAAAATATAAAATGTATGATGCATTATGTCGCAAGGAGTTACAGATACGTCAGTATTTCTGACGTATCTGTAAGTGCAAAAGTGATGCATTGTTGGAGGGTGTCACAAAAGTGATGCAACTCCAGCAATGCATTCTTTCACATGGGGCCAGCCCCATGTGAAAGGGCTTGCATCAGTCTTATGCCTGGTGTGAGGCAGGCGCAAGATTTTGACGCAACGGTGTCCTAAAAGTGACGCAGTGAAATCTCATAGATTTCACTGCGTCACTTCTACGACCCTTTCTTGCGTCAATACGCCCCATTTGCATACATTACACCTGGCGCAGGTATAATGTGGCGTAGGGGTTTACAAAGTGATGCATTTACCTAGATGCGTCACTTTGTAAATATGACTCAACAAGGTGCATTTTTTACACCACTGGTGCATCACAAAAAGTTACGCTCCAGTGGCGTAAAAGTGATGTATGGCCTCATAAATGAGGCCTTCAGTCTTCTAATCATGCGTCATATTTAATGTATGACGCATTATGTCGCAAGGAGTTACAGATACGTCAGTATTTCTGACGTATCTGTAAGCGCAAAAGTGATGCATTGCTGGAGTGTGTCACAAAAGTGATGCAACTCCAGCAATGCATCCTTTCACATGGGGCCAGCCCCATGTGAAAGGGCCTGTGTCAGTCTTACGCCTGCTGTGAGGCAGGCACAAGATTTTGACGCAACGGTGTCGTAAAAGTGACGCAGTGAAATCTCATTGATTTCACTGTGATACTTCTACGACCATTTCTTGCGTCAATACGCCCCCTTTGCATACATTACACCTGGCGCAGGTGTCCCTTCCTGCACAAAAACGATCACCGCGCGCCACAGACATACTTGCACCATGGTGCCATGGTGCCTGTGTCACCGCATGGCTGCAGTTTGTGCAGCAGTGCAGAGGGAAGCACAGAGTTGCAACATATTCATGCACATATGTCACGTCCCTGTGCTTCGGAAGTGCCACAGTGCAGTGCAGGTAAAGAGCTTGCAGTGTCACGCTGCAGTACTTCCTCATAAATCTTCACCTATAAATTGACCATACACTACTAATGCATTCTTTCAGTCAATCATGCTGTATATATATATATTTCAACCAAACTTTCACACCTTACCTTGCAATTATAGTTCTTTCTTTAACCAGATAAAGTAGTTCTGATAAGAGAATTTTTTTCTTCTTTTTTCTTTTGTATTTTTTGGGAACAATTTTCTATTTTTCTTGGTGTTTTTTTCAAAAAATGAACAAAAAAAAAGAACGAATAAAACAGAAAACTTTTGGAATTACTTATCATTCCAAAAACAAAAAAAACAAAAAAAAATAACGATGGTTGCGTTGCACAGCACAAACTACATCCACCGACTGCTCATCGAAGCATATAATTTTCTTACACTTCACGCAGTGTTGCTCGAGAAAGGCAAATTCTGGCCTAATGTCCATTGCAGGTGTTCCTGAGGACGCTCCAGACGTACTTGCCACAGCAGGTGAGGGGTTCAAAGCAGCTTGCCTCATTTCCTCCGGCGAAAGATTGAGATGATGTTTGGTCCGGAGATGCTTATACATAGAAGCAGTGCCACAAGAGTATTTTTTTTCACTTCCTCTTGACAGGACTCGGTCACAAATTTTGCACATCACCTTTCACGCATTTACTTTCTTGTCTCCAGGTGGAAAAGGGAAGAATTTCCACACAACAGATTCCGGCCTCTGTGGACCTGGTGACTCCTGCAAGAATTCTTCTTCAGAAGATACTTCCTCCTGCTGCTGCTGCTGTCCAGATGCCATTTTGTTTGATATTTTTTGAAAAACACCAAAAAAAACATGCAAAAAGGGTTCTTGTAGGAAAAGAGATGTCTCTCTAAAGATGCTCCAACAAGAATGATTAAAATGGATGGGGTCCTTCAATAGTTACAGTGGGAAATGTTATCTACCAATGAAATCTTTTTTTTTTGAGGTCACATAGGACCCGTGCACTTTGCGCTTATGATGCACGCAAACGAAACAACTTCGCGAAAATATATGAAATAATTTTATTATAAGTACAAATATATTATTTTTATGAATATCTTAGATAATCTCTTGCCCTAATAACTATATTAAAGAAACATACATATCATTTTAGAACTTTAAAAAATTTGCAGGAGTCCGCACACAGCACGCCCCAGCACGTATATGACATCAGGCAGGACCCGCCACCGCACAAGCGTCGCGTACCATAATGCTCATGTGTCGCGAATGCGCGGGAGCAGGAGTTGCGGACTGGTCACATACCAATCGCGCACAGCACGTAATATTAAATGTATATGATGCAACTGAGAAACACGCAGCCGGATCCTTCACGACTTTTCTAAAATGGTGGCTAGAATCCGCGCACCCACCGTAATGTGTGATGTGTACGCTTTGGGTGCGCGACTCCCAAAAAAATATTGGATTTTTTTTTAAAGAAAATAATATAAATATATTAAAAAAAAACATGAATCAATATTTCAGTTTAAATTTTTTTATTTTGCAATTTTCAGAAAAATATTTAATGTTATTTAATGAATGAAATATTTATAAATAAACAGTTAAAAACAGTTAAAAATCTGTAGAAAATCAGTACAAAAAAATAGGTATAACTACTATTACACTTAAACATTCGCATTTAAAAAACCTTTAAAATTTACTGAAAAAAACATAGGTTTCAGAGACGTTACAGTTAGAAATTTCCATTTAAAAAAGCTTTGAAATTCACTGACAAAACCAATGGTTTCAAATATGGTATTCTATATTTTACAGTGAGTGATGAAAGGTTATACTAGTGTATGATGAGGTGTATCAGATTGTCACATGGATGATGTCATCAGTGATGTCATTTGAGATGTTATCAGTGATGTTATCAGTGATGTCACTGACCATGTCATGATTGATGTAATATGTGACATCATCAGCAGTGCATTGCGGGCGCGCGAGTTATAGTTAGCAGAACTAACTATAACGGAGGAATTTCAATGGTTTCGCACGAGTAAATTGTCCACCCATGAAACCTATGTTTTTTTCTCTGAATTTCTAAGGTTTTTTAAATGCTAATTTCTAACTATAACGTCTCTGAAACCTATGGTTTTTTCAGTGAATTTATATATATATATATATATATATATATATTGTTAGACCTGACATCATTGGCTTGAGTCTCTCCTCCATTTTTTCTGTTTGCCTCCACTGTTTTACGATGTTTTGCTGGATAATGCTTTGGGTGCTGTGCCACTGCTGATCAGTGCCACAGCGCAAGTGCTCCCTATGTTAAATTGATGTATCGATTGTATTCCATGTTTGACTTATTTGGTTTACTGTCTGTCCCTAGTCTAGTGCACCAGGAGTGCCGGGGCTTGTAAATCCAAATGCCGCTCGTGGGCTTGCAGCACGTGTTGTGACACCCACAAGAGCGGCCTCGTAAAAGAACGTCTACGGGTCGGTCATTGCGAGACCTACGTGCAGTCTGGTACTGTCACGCGGGCTGCGCAAGTACACCTACTTGCCAGTCCCTCAAACCTTCCCTTAACTTCATGTTAGTCACCCCTATGGTAGGCCCACGGGCAGGGTGCGTTGTAAGTATAAGGTAGGACACGCCTGACCAAGTTGGCATGTCCTAATAGTGAACTACAGCCATCGTCGTTCTTCATTATTGCGAGGTAACCTGCTCTCCATTAGTTAGAATGGGCTGCCGGGATTATTAATGCTATGATCCTAGCTGGCTCGGGGAGCATGGTGCAATGTCGAGTTGGGTATCCCTGAACTCGGGGTTTAATTACGCATCCGTTGGTGTGGATGGTTTTTGGACTCTGGGTTTGAAAATAGCACTTTTAGAAAGTGTCTATTTTCTTGTCTAACCAACTCGCCGCCGGCCGCCGGGCCTGATCGACGCCAGCAGCAACGCCAGTGAGTAGTGAGTTCGGCTCCAGCTCCAAGGGACCTTGTGTCTGCACCGCTGCTGATCGCATCGACTTCGTGCCCTCTCGACGCCGTGAGCGCTGCTCACTCTTGCAACCGCATCATCGACAACGACGCCTGCTGTGGCCTGATCGACACCGAAGACGCGACGCCGGATTGCTCGATGCCGCTGATCATCGTGTGCTTCATTTTCCAAGGTACTGTGTTGTTGGGGGTCCGTGTGACTCCGGGCTCGACGTAGCGCTCCTCGCGGTCGACGCCGAACCTTTGGATTAACTTTGCCTCGACGTCGTGTAACTCCCGTGTGGGTTACATTGTTGCCAAGAACTGTGTTCTCCAGAAGAAGAGTTGCTTTTGATACAAAAGACTTTGTGCTATGAAGAAACTACACTTGAACTATTATTTTCCCTTCCAAGAGTATTTATTAAGATTGTGTATATTTTTGTCGTTATTTGGTCTTGTGCTAAGCCTTATATAAAAATCCTTATTTTTTATAATACTACTGTGTCTTGTCCATTTGTAGTGTATTCACTTTATTACTGTATGTGGTCATAAATGCTTAACACACAGCCTCTGAAATAAGCCTGTCTGCTCTGCCAAGCTACCAAGGGGGTGAGCAGGGGTTATCAAAGGGTGTGATCCCCTTGCCCTGACTTCTGGTTTATGCTGGTCTTGCGTGTGTGTGACAGGAGCTGGGTGGCTCCAGAGGTCTGAGTGAGTCAGTGTGGGATGAGTGGGACATTTGCGTTGAGAGTAGGGGGAGAGTAGTTGCTGATAGCCTGCCCTGCCTGATACAATGCTGGCTCCACCTCCTGCCAAGTGGCTGATGGCTCCGTGCCTGCCATGGATGATCCTAGCCCCACCTCCTACCAGGAGGCTGATAGCTCTGCTCCTGCCGGTGACAATGCTGGCTCCACCTCCTGCTGGGCGTCTGAGGACCCAGCCCTGCTAAGTGAATAGGCCAGGTGCCTCTGCCTGGCTCCACCCACCACAGACCCAGGATGTTGGGAAATTCCCCTGCATGGACAAAGGGATCAAAGCCAAAAAGGGGTATAAGAGAAGGACCCCATAACCAAGAATTTAGATCACTTCTGACAAGGAACCCTGAAACCAAGGACAAGAAGCCTGCTGATCCAAGGACTTGCCTACCCCTTCTGCCAGTGTGCTGTTTGCTGGGGGGAATCCTGCAGTGCTTCTTTATTTTTGCCAAGGAACCAGGAGAGAGGAACTGTGTGTGTACTCTCACGCTTTGCTAAGAAAATCTCCAAGGACTGGAAGAGTGCCAGTCTCTTGCTGAAGTCACAGGGCTAAAGGACTTCATCTGCTACAAGTGCTATTTGCTGGAACCTGTGAATCCAGCACCTCTGAAAGAAACCAGCAATCTCGACGCCGACGGACATCGCCGAATCCAGCTCGACATCGTGAGTAACGGCTCCAGTGTCCCGCTTCCTCGACGCCGGCCGCCGGGCCTGATCGACGCCAGCAGCAACGCCAGTGAGTAGTGAGTTCGGCTCCAGCTCCAAGGGACCTTGTGTCTGCACTGCTGCTGATCGCATCGACTTCGTGCCCTCTCGACGCCGTGAGCGCTGCTCACTCTTGCAACTGCATCATCGACAACGACGCCTGCTGAGGCCTGATCGACACCGAAGACGCGACGCCGGATTGCTCGACGCCGCTGATCATCGTGTGCTTCATTTTCCAAGGTACTGTGTTGTTGGGGGTCCGTGTGACTCCGGGCTCGACGTAGCGCTCCTCGCGGTTGACGCCGAACCTTTGGATTAACTTTGCCTCGACGTCGTGTAACTCCCGTGTGGGTTACATTGTTGCCAAGAACTGTGTTCTCCAGAAGAAGAGTTGCTTTTGATACAAAAGACTTTGTGCTAAGAAGAAACTACACTTGAACTATTATTTTCCCTTCCAAGAGTATTTATTAAGATTGTGTATATTTTTGTCGTTATTTGGTCTTGTGCTAAGCCTTATATAAAAATCCTTATTTTTTATAATACTACTGTGTCGTGTCCATTTGTAGTGTATTCACTTTATTACTGTATGTGGTCATAAATGCTTAACACACAGCCTCTGAGATAAGCCTGTCTGCTCTGCCAAGCTACCAAGGGGGTGAGCAGGGGTTATCAAAGGGTGTGATCCCCTTGCCCTGACTAGAAAAGGAGTGTCCCTATTTGTCAGAAGTGCATACCTCTGCCAACTAGAGACAGCCGGTTCTAACATTATATGTATATATATATATATATATATATATATATATATATATATATATATATATATATATATATATATATATATATATATATATATATATATATATATACATAAAATAATTTGTGTACCAATTAAAAGGGGTCCTGCTGAGGCACAGATCTTTTCACAGCCTCGGATCAGGAACAAAGGATTTTAATAATTAACTGGTGTGCTTACGTCTGGAATCCCACTGGCGGTTATGAATGATGGAGTGATTTTGGAAATGGAGCACACCCACTGAAGGAGAAGAGTGATTCCGTGGCACTACACTTCCCAGCATGCACGCATGCAGTAAATGAAACTCACCTGGGAGAATCCACTGGAGGATAGAAATACTGAGGGAAAGTGCGGCGGAAATAGTGCAAAGTTTTCTCTCTGCCTGTGAAAAAGAGCCAGGAGGCTTGAAATGCCTCAGGCCATTTAATTATTCATACGCAAGAATACCAGGTTTGCTTTTCAAAATAAAAGAACTTTGTTGAGTTATCTGCTGTTGAGTGCGCCTCTGTATGGGGAAACTCGTTTGGAAGACATATATATATATGTATACGTCATTAGATTTGTAGAACTCTACTTGTCGCCCATCAGGGTACTTAGGCATTGGCAGGGTCCAGTTGATTTGCCTAATAGCCAGGTCTTTGTGGACTTTCGAACCTCTGAAAGAGATAAGGACGTCCTTAGACGAAAGTGTAGCTAGTTTTATGTCTTCACTGCTAGTTAGAAGGAGCGACCTCTGCATCTGCTACATCGGATGTGGGATGAGTGTTAGAAAAAGGGAGGCGCAGCAGAGGTATCTAGTGGGCTGATGGAACTTTAGGCAGTGGTTCAAGTACACAGGTCCGCAGTTGTGTAAGGCCTAGTATGCATGGGAAAGAATCTTAAACTGGCATATTTTGGGTTCAGTGGAGTTCCCTGAGACAGGGGGTAATATGGGTTCATCTAGGGAGATCCAGGACAAGTCTGGCTGCAGCGTGCTGTATAGTCTGACTCTGTAGTCATTGGAAGAAGTGAGCCTTGATCACTGCATAGAGTGCATGTTCCTAACATGGTAAGTATGGGAAGGAGTAGGTCCGAGTTCTGAGGGCCGCCAGGATGCATTCCATGGGTAGTTTTTGTATCTGAATATTAGTACCTCTGTTTTTTCCATGTTCAACTTCAGGCAGTTGTCCTTCATTCAGTTGATGACGTCTGTCATGCAGTTGTGGAAGTTGGTCTTGCTGTTAGTGGTGGAGAGGCTGAGTTGTGTGTTGTCAGCATATTATATAATGCTGAGTCTGTGGGTTTTGGCAATGGTGACCAGAGGTGTCATACATGTATTGAAGAGGAAGAGGATGGTGGCGGAGCCAGGATCCTTGGGTGTAATCTACACATAATTTCCTTTGGTTTGGGGCGTTGCTTGGATGCCAATGGGTACGGTCGCGTGAGCTGCAAGCTCCGCGCCGACCTCACCGTTTCTCCTGATCGGAGAGCTGAACTGGCTCCCTTGTGCCCTTGGGAGGGTTCCTCCGGCCGTGGGGACCGGCACCGGAGCAGGTTGGGTGTTTTGCTGCTGCCTACAGCCGAGCCGCGACACAGGGAGATGGAGGACCCGGCCTGAGTAGGTCGCAAATGGCGGCCGTCTTCCCGGATCGTACACTTGAAAGAGCCCGTGAGGAGCTGTAATCCGGTGCCCCGAGGGAGCGACGAGTGCCGGGTGCCCGCGGTGGGACCCTGGCCCGCCCTCTCCCTTGCACTGGGTGGAGGATACAGTGATCGCACACAGCACGGCCCTTGGGGGGTCCCTGGAACACTCGGCCGAGATCGCACAAAGAATTACTGGCAGTGGAGACGCAGGGGGAGCCGCGCATTGCCCGATATATTGCTGAGTAAGCCGGGCGGGAGCCCCGACCCCAGTGACCTGTAAGAGACAGCTGCACTGGCAGATGGGCCCCTACGTTCGGCAGCAGTGAGAAGCATTTATTTATTTATGCGTTTTTATATAGCGCGGACTTTACCTGAAGGTTTCAGAGTGCCTCACAATAGGAACAGTAGTGAAACTTACAAGTCAACATGTTACAAAAGCAAACGTTACGTTACATAAGGCAATAGTGACAATTGTGCATGTGTCAAGAGCAAACAAAATACAAAATAGGCTGAGGCCTGACTGCTTGACTGCGGCTGTGGATCTGGATCTGTCTGCTGGGGACCCTGCGCTGCCCTGCGAACTGGGGCAAGCGGCAAGGGTCACTGCACGAAACCGAGGGACTCTGACCCTGCGCTCACTGAGCGAGTGGAACCACCCGCAAGTTGGTAAATAGCTGGAAGTGTGCACCTGCTGAATACTCCGCTGTGAGGTGTCTACTACAGTGGAATTGATTAGGAGCTGAGGTCAGAGCACCAGAACCAGTGGTAAGGGCAGGCTGTGGCACGGCTACCAGGCTGGTAGCGCAGGAGTGGACCAAGACGTTTTGTGGTGCCCTACTGCTGGAGGCGTGACTGACTGGGTGCTCTGTGGTCATTGAGGAAGCAGTGACACTGGTGAAAGGGAGTCGTCACCCCCTGTGACTTGAAGAGGGCCGACCCAGGACTACGGCGGTTCCTCGGTGTCTGACTGTTGGGACCCCCCCCTTTCAAGGAGGCTAGCTTTCTGGATTGGAGACCCCAAATGGACTTTCTCAGGTGCGGGGGATTAATGACAGAGCTGCGGTGGTCCTGTTGTGCCTGATGCTCCCTCACCTGGTGACTAGAGATCTCGCCTGAAAGTGGACTCCTCATTTGCAACGGCTACGGGAGGCGGAGGTGGGTGGGGACCCCCCAGGAGAGTTGAGGACGACTGGAGCCGGCGGCTCAGAAGAATCCACACCCCCATCTTAACGGAGTGACCCACATCACCAGACTACTGGTGGTGGCACAAGAACTGAGGGCCCAGTACTCTGATACCCATGGGGAAGCCACGGGGCCGGCAGGGGGCGGCTCCCATGAAGCCAGAGGAGCAGCAGAAGCGAGACGTGGTTGTCCCGCTCTCGGAGGGGCTGATGCAACTACAGGTGGACCAGATTCTCCGCACTATCACGGACACAAAGGAGGCGCTCCATCAAGACATTGCTCAGGTGTCGCTGGGATTGGGACTCCGGTACAAAAGGGGGTGGTAATGGACAGAGCATCTGAACCAATCAAACACTCACACCCAGTCAAAAGATCTGGGTTTAATCCATCACCGTTCTTTAGCCCACTCTGCCACCCCAGTTCAGACATGGCTATATGCAAATCAGTCTGGCCCTGTGCCTCATGGGAACAGTCCAGCCCGAACTGCCAAGCCATGCCTTCCCTGGACCGGAAACAAGCTTCCAGAATTGGGACTCCTACGGGCAAACCATGTAAAGCTGACCAACCGAGTGAAACAAGCTGAGGCCGTCTTGGAGGTCCTGGAACCGGCTCAGAAAGCAATGGATGTTTGGATGGAAGAAGTCAATCGCATGCTCCAAGTGCTGGAAAGGAGGGCTGAAGATGCCGAAGGGCGTAATGGAAAGAACAACATAAAGGTAGTGGGCCTTCCGGAAGGAGTTGAAGGGGACAGCATGATACACTACCTGGAACAGTGACTGCGTACTGAGGTTGCCCTGGAGGGCCTGACACCATTCCACACCCTGGAGAGGGTGCATAGGGTGCCTGACCGTCCGTTGGCACCTGGGAGACCACCCAGGCCTGTGGTGACCCGCCTGCTCCATTATAAGGACAGGGACCTTCTGGTTCATAAAGCACGCGCGGCAGGCCCATACAGAGTGGACAATAGTAATGTGTCACTGTTCCCGGATTATACTTTTGATGTGCAGCACCATTGAGCCTCGTTCCTGGCGGTCAAGAAGGCCCTCCGAGATGAAGGCATTCAATACTCCCTAATGTTTCCGGCGCGCTTACGAGTGACATTGGATGGCAAATTATTCTTCCATAATGACCCTGATGAGGCATGGAGCTGGCTGGAAACCTACTGGGCAGTAACGGATGGAGCGGGAGGCACTGAAGGGTAAGCATCTGAGGCTCTGGACCGCGCCGTACATGGCGTGCCAGGCGACGGCGTCCCGGGACACAGAAACCTTCCACGACACAGACGGAGAAAGAGCGGTCCGCGGCCCTGCAGGCCATGACGGAGATTCTGCAGGCGAGCGGCACAACACTGCTGGGAGTGGCCGACTCGGACAAGGGGTCGGTAGGAACGGATTCAGATGGAACAGACGTGGGAAGTGCCACTCCGCCTCATGTGACTCCGGGGATGGCAGACGACATCGTTGATGCCTCAACTTATGCACTGTCACAAGTGACTAGTAAGAGGGGTCGAGTGGTCCTGGTATTATAACCTTTGGATGGGGTTGATTGGGAGAGACTCAGTGGCTTGGTGGACTGGGGCGAGATGACATTGGTGCTGTGCAGTTGGCCAACTGTCTGGGGGCCCTCCCGAGGGTGAGGGGACTTCTTTTTAGTTATAGTGGGGTTTGGCGTTTGGCTGTAAAGAGGCTGCGGGCCAGATCTTCCCGAAGCTTGACATCCCCCCTAGTTTTACTCCTTGAGTGAATCCCTGGTAGCTACCAGGGAGACTGTTAGTGGATAGTTTGGATGTGTACTAGCTGTTCAGAGCCTGCTCTGGGGAGGGGAGATGGGAACAGTTTGCGGGTTGTTTTTGGGTTAGTTATTGCCACCGGTTTGCTAATACAGGGAGTGCAGTTATGGACCAGAATTAATCCGCAATATGGGGACATCACTTGAGGTCAAATGTATCATGTGGAATGTACGGGGGGATGCATACGATGTTGAGACGCCACAGGGATCATGCTTATCTAGTGAGTAGAGGGGTACAGATAGCTTTTCTCCCAAAAACTCATATGGACCGAACTGAAGGCCAGGCATTGCAGCGCCGGTGGAGGGGGCTGCTTTTTTATACAACATTTTCTGCTTTTGCTAGGGATGCACTGGTTTGGGTGAGGGCGGGGGTTCCCTTTCAGCCAACTCAACAGATCGTGGATCCTAAAGGGAGGTTTGTGGCTGTCATGAGAGGTTGGATGGGAGAGATGTGACATTGTGCAGTGTATATGCCCCTAATGTGGAACAAAAAAAAAAGACAAAATATTAGTTTCTTCTAGTTTGGAGGTGAAGGGAGGGAAAGGCAGACTTTTTTGTTCTACCAGTGAGGGAGGAGATGTTCCATCTGAGAGCAGCTCCTTGGATGCCTATGTTCGGCAGCCTTGTGATGAGGGCATGGTGGGAAACCGTATCGAAGGCTGCAGTCTATCCTCTGTCGAATCGGGGTCGGATATCATCGGTAGCCGTGAGGAGGGCTGTCTCAGTACTGTGGTTGCTGTGGAATCCCGATTGAGAGGCATCGAGTAAGAGGTTCTGTTCCAGATGTGAGGACAGTTGTTGGTTTTTGGCTTTTTCTAATACTTTAGCTGAGAAACAGGAGTAGGGAGATCGCTTAGTAGTTGTTGAGTTCGCTGTGGTCTGCCAATGGTAAATTTAGTAGGGTCTTGAGTTCTGCGGGTTTCTAGTCTTCTGGAATGGTGGCCGTGGCAATTGAGGTGTCGAACAAGGAGGTGAGCACGTGGCTGAATCTGGCTTCACCTGTGTTGATGATGTGGTGAGTGCATGGGTCGGTTAGGACCCCTGATTGGGCCGAGTTCATGATGGAGAACATGTCCTGTGGAGCAAGCTGGCTCCGTTTGCTTAGTCAGATGTCTCTGATGGTAGAGGGGTTGTTGTGTTGTATTTATTCATTCTATCTGCAGAC
Organism: Lissotriton vulgaris; assembly: GCF_964263255.1. Taxonomy (NCBI): domain Eukaryota; kingdom Metazoa; phylum Chordata; class Amphibia; order Caudata; family Salamandridae; genus Lissotriton; species Lissotriton vulgaris. Next base: position 623,193 of record NW_028241349.1, on the reverse strand, counting down.
AATACAAGTTAAACTACACAAACTAGAAATTCTAAAGTTTCAGCTATAACTTAAATTTCTAATTAACACATCACCTGTTATAAATTACATTTATAATTTACGCACCACTTTCAATTTACTATATGTCGGGCTCCTTCTTACACAGTCTTCTCGCATCACTCACCACATTCAGTGTAGAATGGTGTCAGACAGTTGCATAGAGTGCAGTGGAGTGTTGCAGAGTGCAGTTTTATAGAGTAGAGAGTTGTAGAGTGGAGCAGCATACATTGGAGTGTCAGTTGCATATAGTGAAATAGCGTAGAGTAGAGTGGCATATAGGGGAATAGCATCAATTGGAATGGCTTACAGTGGAGTAGCATACAGTGGAATAGAATGGAGTAGCATACAGTGGCGTGCTGTATAGTGGAGTGTCCTAGATTGGATTACCTTACAGTGGAGAGTGGTAGAGTGGAATAGCATACAGGGTCAGCTTTCAAGACTCCCCAGTGTTTTCTCATCAATCCTCTAATGTCACCGGACCTGTAATTAATATCAGTGATGTACCTTATGGTGTTTGTGTTTTCAGTACTCTTTATCTTTTTTTTACTAAATAGGAGATCCTCCCTTTTCAGGGATGACACTCTGCCTTGGGCAGATTTCAGCACCTTATTAGGTTATTGTCTCTCCTGGAATCTGTTTGACACATAGATTTCTAAAGGGAATTATTCATTTGAAGTTGGTTGAATGGTGCTTTCAGCATGTAGTATGCTGTTGCCATCAGTTTCTTTTCTGTACAGTTTTGTTGTCAATCCACAAAGGTGTGGAGCAAATGTCAAGGTACACTATACTAGTGGGACTCGACTTGTGACCGAATGTGAGATTCAAGTTGTTAACTTGTAACCGATTCACAAACTCAATGGCTAGCTTCTCATCTCCATCTCATATGATAAACAAATTTTCCATGTATCTTATCCACATGTTGATATGGGAAGTGTATGTTTTGTATTCATCAGTCTGGAATACCTGCTTCACATAGCAGCCCAGGAACAAGTTCACAAAACTGAGGGCGAAGCAGGTGCTCATAGCTGCTCCTGAAACTTGGCTGTAATATACCTCATCCAAGAGAAAATATTTGGAGTGTGGTAAAAAGCCATCATTTTGCTCAACATTAGTGTGATCGAGGAAATCCATGGTATCTTTGTAATAGGATGCTAGTGCCAGTACATGTGGGGTCAAAAAGTGATATAAATGCATCGTTGTGGGCTCCAATCATCTCCCATTAGCCAAAACTATCGGCTTCCCTGGTGGTTTAGTGGACTGCTTGTGACTTTGGGAAGAAGGTATATGGCAGGTACTGTGGAATGATTTGCTTTCATGAAGCTAAACTTATCATCAATTAGGCCTTTCCGAGACAGATATTTAGTAAGTTAGCATATTCAACAATAGATCTTGTGTATTCGGCCTGTTTAATTATTACATAGCAGTTCCTGGCCTCCAAATGTCTATATGCGTCTTCACAATATTGTTCGGTGTTCAGAATAGCAATGTTTCCCTCCTTGTCCAATGGTTTTATCAAAATATTCTTGTCTTTAGCCAAAGAGTATACAGCTTGCTTCTCATCTTTGGTTGAATTGAATTCGCCATAATATTTACTGTCTCTCACTTCGGGAAGTTCCATTATCATAGGCTCATGAAACGAGTCAAAGGCATCATGTGGAGCATTAGGATCCATGCGGTTATAGGGTTTATAGCCACTCGTTGATATTATGTCAATGTCAAAATCCATTTCTTTGAGGGTGTCCATGATGGCCAATTCATACTCTGCACTGTGTGTAAGGCTGTCCCAGAACGCGTGTTAATGACCGGTGTATTGTGGACTTGTTCTCAAAAACACACACACATACACATCTGTATATATTCATGCCGCAAATGTGATTCTTTGCAGGACATGCTTGTTCATAGTCACGTGACACAAAAGGTAAAGCGCAGGGAACTGGGCTGAGGGAGCTCCCAGGTTTCCATAAATGTGGGCGCTGCAAAGCTGCAGCAACAGCAGTAATGTGAAAAAATATCCAGTGCCAACAGGCAAAACTGAAACTATACGCAAGTTTATAACATGTGCCATGGACTTTTTCATCTGTGTTGATCTGTATTATGCTGTTTGCGATATGTGGGGAGCACCGTCTTCCCGGTCAAAAAGCGTATTTTGGAACACCTGCGTGCTGTTAGGAACAAAGATTTGACTTATGCAGTGGCCAAGCATTGCGAGACAGAGCATAGAAATGTCCCTGACATCAGTTCTAAATTGTCTTATTTTGGCATTGACAGATCCCCGACCCAGTTAGTGGAGAAGATCGGGAGCGTAGCTTAGGACACCTGGAATCAGAATACATCATTCGCCTGCCAAGCAAGACCCCAGGGGGACCTTCATATACACCTACTGAAGAGAAGTTTGACTAAGACTTCATCGCAGCACCATGCTTTGGGACACAGTGAGATTATGACACATTTCTCCTATTCCTTCTCTGTTTCTGAGTCCTCTATTGATCAGCTGTTATATTCCATCTCCTGTTTTTCCATGGCTGGTCCACCTCACCGTTTGTCGAGCTGAAACCTGTCCACTCACATACAGCCCTTCTTCAGAATATCAGTGTCAGATATTCACACACTTTCCATCCCTTTTTAATTCTAATATGACCCCGGGAAGTTCCACGGTTCCCCGTGTTTTGTGTTTTTTTTTGTCTTAATTTATCAAAGACCCTTCTTCTTATTTCTATTTTATTATCTACTTTTTACCTTTAGGCAGTTCCTGGAGGGCACTTTGGATTTTTTGATTTTGTGTACACCTCAACAGATGTCACTTGACATTTACACTGTACATAAGCAGCCGCTAATGCTGTATCTCATTTTAGATTCTGTGCCTGGCCTCCAATAATAACTAATTTATAGTTCAAGTTCAAAGTAAGCTTTATTCGATTTTTCAGTTAAAATCATAAAAGCACTACAAAGAAATTTATACATACAACATTTAAAATGACATGTGCATAGTCAACACAAGATAAACGCTTACTTGATCATTAAAAAACATTTCATAAAATTCATAAAAACCATAAAAAGCAAGCATTTCATTAGTGACAGATAACAATATACCACAAGAAGATAAGTTAATGCAATGATTTTCTATATGTTATTACCGTTTTTAAAAAACATGAGACGGCGTAAGCGACATGATCTCCTTCTAACTGTAGCATTTTCAGGTATGCTGGTCTACATTTTCGTAACCCCCATCGTTTTAATAAAGGCATCAAAAATTGTTTTCTGGGGTTCGTATATAACTTACAAAAAAACATAATATGAATATTAGACTGCACCGATGTGCTGTCACAAGGGCATATTAGTTTAGTAGAGGACCAGTCATTAAGGTTAGGTAAGGTAACCATGCGGAAGAAGGAGCCCAAACGTAAGCGGGTCAACAGCATTCGAGGGTATGGACTCTGTACCAGGACGAGGTAAGTTTGGAGACCCTCGGTTGGTGTAATTGCCTGGTAATTTAACACTGTGCGTCTTAATTTTTCACTGTTCCATCTGGCAGTTTCTAGATGGGTGGTTATAATTTTTTTCAAGGCTGATCTTGATAACCCATCTAGAGTTGTAGGGTTATCAAAAAACTCTGAGTGGCCTAGTTCAGTGAATGTGGATCTCACATAAGATAACCATTTAACATTAGCTGCCCCCTCTAGGGCTAAACAGTCTTCAATAAGGTCTCTGTTAAATTTAGCTACATGTGTAACCCAAACCTTGTGCCAGAGCAAAATGGGGGATATCTTAATGATGTCATTAAGATATGTAACTCTTACTTCAATGTGTGACATATACGTAGAGGTGCTTTTAGCCACTCCCAAAAGATGACAAATAAATTGATTTTCACAACTTTGTAGGGAGTGGTCTTTCTCAATACCCCATATGCCAGCACCGTAGGTAGCTGTGGATATGCATAAAGCTCGATAAATCTGGATCAGCTCTTTAACAGGCTTACCCCCAGTTTTATCAGAGAAAGCGCGCAGCGCACCTATGGTTCGGCTATAAGCCAGCTTCCTGGCAGCTATGGCTGCCTGCCAGCGACACCGTCTGTCAAACAAGATTCCCAGATAACAGAATTTATCTGTTGTGACTATTTTTTGGTTATCTAGGAATATAGTGCAAGGAGTTCTATTGATCTTCTGGGTACAGGGCATCGTGAAGGTTTTTGAGTTGTTTACTCTGAGACCTCTATCCCTCATATAGCACGTAAACTTATTTACCGCCCGTTGAAGGCCGACTTTAGTCTGGGACATTATAGCCGCATCGTCGGCATATAATAAAATTGGGACCGGGGAGCCCTTAACAGTAGGATAATCATTTGGTAGGGTTGAAAGGTACTGGCCAATTGAATTAATATAGTACGTAAAAAGCAATGGAGCCAGTATACAACCTTGTCTCACCCCTCTTGTGATCGGGAATTCCCCATGTTTCCCATACCTAACTCTTGCCCCTGCGTCTTTATAGAGCTCTTTAATAAAGGTAATGATGCGGTTGTCAATGCCCATTTCTCCCAGTGTTGCCCACAGAAAGACGTGGTCAACACAATCAAACGCAGAGCTGAGATCGATAAAAGTTATAAAAAGTGCTCCGCGTTTGGTATGTGTGTACTTGGAGACAAGAAGGGACAAATTTAGGCACTGTTCTTTTGTCCCTATTCCTTTTCTGAACCCATACTGTTGGTGGGAAACCACATTATGGTCTTCCTCGCAGAGTTGAATTCTCTTTAGGACTATTCTTCCAGCCACCTTCATAAGGCCATCCAAAAGGGATATCGGCCTATAACAAGTAGGGTCGTCCCTGTTACCTTTTTTAAATATAGGGACCACAATAGCGTCGGTCCAGGTATCAATAAACCCACTTAGATTTCCCTTATTTAAAACATTAGTGAGTAAGGGAGCGCAAAAGTCCGGTTCTGCTTTATAAACATCCACCGGCATGCAGTCTGGTCCTGGGGCTTTGCCTGGTGCACTTTCCCTAATGGCATTGTGGACTTCCTGAACGGTGAATAATAGGTCAATGGGAAATGGGTGGGCTGGGGAATGCTCTGTGACACTATTTTGTTGTCCCCTTTCTTTCAATGAACATACCCCGGCTAATGATGTACTTTCTCCGGGGATGGGATGGTTGTACAGTTGTCTAAAATGACTTACCCACATTTCCCCCGTTATGGCTAAGTCCATGGTGTTATTGTTGTCCCTTGACTGATATAAAGATTTTACCACCCTCCAGAAGGCAGAGCTATTCTTCTGCCTCGATGCCTCCAGTAATGACTCCCATGCCTCCTTTTTCAGGGTCAACTTTCTTTCTTTAATGGATAGTTTATATGACCTCCTGGTCTCACGTATTAGGTCTGGGTTTTTTGGAATTAAACGCAGAGCTCTTTTTAGGTCTTTCAGTGCAGTAGTGCACTTGCTATTGAACCACTCTTGGTGCTTTTTAGTATTCCCTTTAGGTACTCGGACCAACAAATTTTTAAGGTAGTGCTGTATTTTTGAAAAGGCAACCATTAAATTCTTTGGGTCATTGTGTTCTTCCAGGAATGCTGAAACATCAGCAGCACACGATCTGAGCACATTTTGGAGGAACACTAGGGGTTGGATCTTTTCCCATTTAACAACATATCCGTTGGTTTTAGTTAGATTGATCTTATGTGGATAGGTGCATGCAGTCGCTTTCTTACTATGGTGCCCTGTAACATTTACACCGATGGTCAATGGGTAGTGGTCACTCAATAAGTCTTTCCCAATTTCCCAGGAGCTTATGAATCCCGGGATAACAGGGGTGATTAGGGCAAAGTCTATCATCGAGTTACAACCTCGACCGTTAAAGGTTGGCTCAAATGGGACAGGTGGTGAGCAGATCCGATTAACAAAGGAAAAGTCAAAATGAAAAACAATATCATTAAGGAGAGACCCCATCTTAGAGTGGGAGAAATGTATGGGACCATCCTCCCCGTAGTCTGACAGACCGCACAAATCTGTTTCATGAGACGGGCAGATGGTACAATTAAAATCCCCCACCCATACAATCATTTTTTCCCCTACAAGTTCTTCTGCCAGTCGATTGATACAAGTCAACATTTTTGCCATAGTAGGCTCCATCTCATTGCTTAACATATTATTATAGAAGTTCACTAATATAATATTATGAGTAAGACCCCACTTGAATGATAGTATTTGGAAATACTGGCTGGAGAGGAATTTGCCCACTTTGACATCCCCTGTAGTTGATACATAGGTGCAAAGACCTCCCTTGTTGCGGCCCTGGGTAGATGCAATAGCCGGTGAATGGAAGGTCTGGTATCCTAACAGATGTGCTTCCTCCAGGAGCCATGTCTCTTGAAAACACTGTTTACCATGTTTTTGGATAATATCCAACCAGGGCTTGTAAGTAATTTTACTTCCAAGACCCGCCACATTCCATGAAAGCAGTGTGTCAAAAATCTTACTGAAATCCTCACGGTTGTGTCCGTGTCTCCCATTTGGTTTAGGAGTATGCAAGAGGGGTACGTGTAATGAGTCCGCTGTTATCGTGGGGCTAACGTTCCTGGAGGGCACTTTGGATTTTTTGATTTTGTGTACACCTCAACAGATGTCACTTGACATTTGCACTGTACATAAGCAGCCGCTAATGCTGTATCTCATTTTAGATTCTGTGCCTGGCCTCCAATAATAACTAATTTATATTTTTGTTTGGGCTGTTTCAAGCGTTGCTTCACTGAGACTTTGGCACTCGCCAGACAACTGATGCAGCGGCACTTTTTCATCAGTGGGCACGCTGTGACTTATGATGTTGCATCTAGACATCCTATCGGCACGCATGTATGGCACTTGTCTTTTACTAAACTTATGGGCAAAAGCTTGGCATGGAAGGTTTTTGCAGCATTAATTGGCAGACATCATGATTTTGATCTGCAGTACGCGCATTTAGAATCCCAGCAGGCTCATGGTGACAGCGCGAGCATGGTATGTCATTGTGAGCTTCACTGATAACTATACCTTGCCATCCCGAAGTTATACACTGTATTAGAATACATATTAACATGAATTGCCTTTTGCCTTGCAATCTGAGTTGTTTTTTGCCTTGCAATTTAATTTAAGTCTGTTTTCTAAAGTACTTGGAAACTACGCACATATGTATAAATATACCTTTTCCATGTCTATGCTTTGACCGTCATGATTTGCTTTTAAAAACACAGCCACTTCCGGGTCACGGAGTGACTTTGACAAAGACCGTGAGGTTGAAACGCGTCAGTCACTAAAACTTTATTGTTTCCCATCATCCTGAGTGCTGCTTTTCCTTTCGTTCGTGTAACGCGAGGACTTTGTCAATATATATATATGTATATATATTATATATATACATATATATATATATATATATATATATATATATACATATATATACATACATATATATATAAAAACACATATATATGTTTATATATATATATATATATATATATATATATATATATATATATATATATATACATACATACATATATAAATACACACACACATAACACATGGACAGGCAGGTAGGCAGACACAGAGATAGATAGATAGATAGATAGATAGATAGATAGATAGATAGATAGATAGATAGATAGATAGATAGATAGATAGATAGATAGATAGATAGACATCGAAGATGGCATGGCATTTTGATGTCAGAGCTTCTTCTGATTTCTTAATCTGTATTGTGAAAAAGAATTTCCTGGGCCCCATACAGTAGATTTTATCTCACAACCGTTCCAGCTGTTAATTCACAATCAGCTTCACTTCCTTAAACTCGCTTCCTGGATATTTGTCATGTGGTCGCTGGCAGAGAGGCAATCAGCCACGGCTGGCTTGCTTTGATTTTCAGCTTGCATTTCCAATTTTCCTTGCATGAAAGCTCAGTATATCACAGGCAGTCTTTCGAGTGAACATTAATTTAACTGAACGACTCAATAGACACAGAACTGCCTCAATTCAAAACATATGAAGACGTGAAACAATGCAAGCCATGCGAAAGTCTGGGTAATAGAAAAAACCCAGTCGATTGCATTTTATGTGGGTTTGCCCATTCTCAAAATATTGGTATTTGGCATTTTAATAGCGCACCATCTGCCATTGGCACGGTTTCAGAGCACTTTTGATAGTGCAGTTGTATTGAAGTTTCCATCATAGTCTTTATTCGGATTGTGGTGATGCTCGGTCAGTAAAGTTAGCAGGAAAGTAACCTCTGTTAGATTAGTATGTTTTGAGTCTGGTGTGTGATACCAGGCCTGTATTTATGAAGCCTTTGTGTTGTCTTGTGTCACTCAAGCCAATGCAAGGGCAGCATAAAGTCTTAAGTAATATTTACAAAGCCACGGAAGGCCGGATCTGCGCGGCCTTGTGGGTCTTTCAAAATAAATGTAACTCAAGGCAGTTGCTTGTGCTGTGCTGTGTTACTGTTCCCTTGAGGCACAGGGTCAAGACTGATTTGCATATAGCCCTGTCTGAACTGGGGTGGCAAAGTGAGCTAAAGAACAATGATGGATTCAACCCAGATCTGTGACTGGGGGTGAGTGTATGAAAAATATCAGTGCTCCGTCCATCATCTCCTTGTGTTTCCTTTATTCAGTAGCAGATAACTTAGTAATATATCCGACTACCCCTTTCTCATCACTTTACTCTGCAGTTTCCCCTCTCTTAGACAGTCACTTTTGCGCCCACACCACTCCTTTCGGATACCCCTCCATGTGTGTGCACGCACACATAGTTCTTACTACTCACAAATATGTGGCTATAGTTCTGTGCGCTCTGTAGAGTCCCTGGATGGGATGATCACATAGTCTGCCACCAGCCTCCTCTCCAGAGCCCTCAGTGCACACGCACGACCATGAACCCCTGTCCACAATCTAAACTCACCCAGACACCTAAAGTTAACTCAGATGTAGTATCCTCTGTACTAGGCTCATATGTTGCGTGACAAATAAAACGATGTCATCCAATCTGGGAAATGTAATACTCCAAGGAACTAGGTACTCATATACCATAAAAATAAGTGAAATGAAACACGGACTGCATTATTTAATTGGGCTAACTTGGGGACTCAAATTATGAAGAAAGAAATCAATCTTTTTATTCGGAACCTTAAGGGCATTATTATAGGGTCTGGTAAGAACTTGCTTCCATGGTTGTTTTTAATCACTGTCAGGGCAGAGCACTGGCAGGTCCCGTCCCACTTAAATCCCGCTGATGGCACAGCAGCCAAGTGTGTGCTTGGTATCCTACTTGGTTCTCCTTACCCGGGCACTGTGATTGGCAGTGTTGTCTCTGGATTTGGACTACAACAAAAATGTGAGCAGTGGTCACCTGATCACTGTAAAAGTGCCCCAGGGACATTGTCCGAGCTGTTTCCAGAATGGCACCTCAGGAAACAAAAGGACACTGATGCCAGAAACAGGCAATGGAGAAGTGTGGCTCAATGGTTAGAGCGGCAGACCCTGATGCAGGGTTCAATTCCCCGCCTCGGCGGGTCTTGGGCTCAAAATTCCACGGACCTGATAATTCTCGCCTCGGTGCCTGTTAGAACTGGCTATTTCTGGTAGGCTAAGGCTGACGCCAAAGCCAGGCAGAAACCACCATTCTAGTCAGGGCAAGGAAGTCACACGCCAAGGTAACCCTGCTCACCCCCTTGGTAGCTTGGCACAAGCAGTAAGGCTAAACTCGGAGGCAATGTGTAAAGCATTTGCGCCAGCGCACAACAGCAACAACATACTAGGCACACCACAAAAGAGACTCCACACAAGGTTATTATAAAAATAACTTTTGTATTGTAAAAACATATCAGATAAAATCACACATATACATGGTGCCAACTGGCACGGGTAATATTCACATGGGATTATTTACAAGACAGGGCCACATGGGCCACTGTCATATTCAGATATAGCACTTCTCAAATAAATAATAATAAACATAAAATGATAATCAAAAATAACAACCAGTAACCACTGGTAACAGGAACCAGGACCTTACTAGGACCACCTGTACTAAAAAAAGAAGAACCACCTAAGTATCACACAGCATTTAGGGGTCTAAGAAAGAATACATTACTCATGATGCAATAAACCTACATTCAGAGGAGTAGAAAAGACAACCACCTAAGTATCACTCAGCGTTTAGGGGTCTAGGAAAAGAACACATTACCCATGATGCAATAACCTACATTCAGAGGAGTAATAAAGAGAAACACCTGATGCCTAAAGCATTCAGAGGTGTTAAGAATAAAGCACATGATGCAATAAAATACATTCAGGGGTGCAGCGCAAGAAGACGCATGATGACTAAACATTCAGAGGTGCAGCGCATGGAAAGAAAGACACATGATGCATAAACCTACACATTCAGAGGTGCATAATAAATCAATAGCGCAAAAACTCACATTAGCAATAACTATTAAAAAGCATAGAAATCACATTGCGCCAACACTACACAGTGGCGTCACTAGGGTTGGTGTCACCCGGTGCGGGTAACTCATGGTGTCACCCCCTCACGACTTACCGCATGGACCTCCTCCGCTCCGAGTCTGCACAAGTATTTCAGCATCCAAATTGTCGAAGCATCCACAAGTTTCCTTCAAGCTACAAGCTTGTCCGGCTCCTGCTGGCTACGCTACAGATACCGAAGCAGACAGGCCCTGACCGCCGGCCAGCTCCTCACACGGCATCGTGGTGCTGCTATTTCAATGGGGGTTTTGAGTTTGGCACACAGTTAGTGCCTGGACATCATGGTAGTGCCGCCTGGGATATGCAGTGACCTTCAGTACCAATTCCGACCCCCCCCCCCCACACCCTGCATTTAACCGAACCACCAGAGGCGATTGGCGATTCGTTCTGCCCTTTTTATTGTTTTCTAGTGGTGACATCTGAGGCTGGTATTAATAGTTATTTTGATGGATAAACACCCCCCCCCCCCAAAAAAATAAGATCCAAGGACCATTGCTGAGCTCTATCACTTAACTATGTATACTATGAGTTTCTTTAAACAAATGTTTATCATTCAAATTTGACATGCAGTCCTAAGGCTCCGTGTGAGACAAATACTTTCGGATCAGGAGACGAACAACTATTTACAATCAAAGTAACGTAGTACTTAAAGGAAGATACCAATTACTGCAGTAAGGATTCAGGCCATCCAAAGTCATCAGAGGGTCAGGCCGTGTTTCCTACCCAAGATGCAGCAAAGAAATATCAAGGACAATGGGCTCCTGATCTAAAGATACCAAGAATTGAGATAAGGATGGAGGAAAAGGAAAGGGGTGCTTCATTCCTATGATCCAGGTGGCGCTATACACACAGAAATTGTTACCTGCGGGTTCAGGTTTCTACTACAGATTTGCTAAGGGGGCCCATCTGGTAATCAAACACATGCCCTCAAGCTTCCACCCACGCCTCCTTAGAGAGCTTAACTCACGGAACTAGTATCTTAACAGTATTATTGGTTCCTCAATTGCGCTGCCGCCCCCTCGTTTGAAAATATCGGGACAACCTAAGTCCAATCCATTTCACCAGTGAGCCATACATGAAAACCTGGACCAAACTCCCATCCTAGAAAAAGCTCAGAGTCTGCGCCAGTGCTTAATTTGTAAAATATTAAGTGCAGGTGCTCAAATATTTTCAGGAGGCCACACCCACATCCCCGGGCCCTGCCCACATCCTCCACTAGTTCCATTCACTTACTCTATTGTCTCGATCCATATCCTCAACTGGCATTGCTGAAAGCTAGATGTAATGACAGTGCATGTAAAACAGTTAGTGCCACAAAACATATACAACAGCAATGGCACGCCCCAGCCCTCACAGCCATGGTGATTCTACAAGAGGTTAAAATTAAGTATTGGTCCTAAGGTAAAGCTCGCATTCGGGGAAATGTACACGCATGGCAGGAAAATGGTTCTGAATATATGTTAACTGAAGGTTGGAAAATTTTTGTCCATAGATGTAAATGATAAAAACAACTTTTTCTTAAGAAATTAGATTGGGAGACTTCCATTGAGAGCCTGAGCATCATGAGTGTAGGCGTAGATTAAAGGTTTAGATATCCAAAAGGGTTATTGGGGTTTACAAGTGCTTGAAATGCAAGCGAGGCAGAAGGGTCTGAAATGAGAATGAAAAATCTACCTCGTGCCACGCAATCACTCCAATATTTTATTTCATAGGTTTAGATTAAAAAAACCTCTTCAATTCTATTCTGTCAATTACGACGCTTCTGTCTATAAAACGATACCAGTGTATATTTGAAAATAAATAAGCATGAGATGTGACGAAAGGGCTCATATTACCTTCACTCCCTGGCACGACCATCAGAGCAATGATGCAAATGTTATAATGTTTGCTGCCGAGTAATGATGCTATGCTGACCCCAGTGTGGTGAAATATACACATGGAGGTGTCACCAAACTTCTACATGCATAATGACACAGTGGCAACCATTTGTTTCTAAAATGACAGTTGCTGCTCACGGAGGAGTAAATACAAAAAAACATACAGTGTGTGTAGGTGCAGTTTTTTAAATGGAGAGCGTGGCATCAAATTGCAGCTGCTGGTCCCTCCAGGCAAAAATAAAAATGAATATGCTTCACTGTACGGGCTGTTATAGTGGAGCGGGCTTGGAGCCAGTAAATGCTACCTAATATGAGGCGCAACAAGAAGGGGCTAGGGAGTAATGGAAGAGCATGCGGGCAGATGTAATAAATCAACAAAAAGATTGCTGAGGCAGGAAGGGGTGTATAAAAGAATGGACGAGCTTTAAGTGGGAGCAACATAGCGAGCATAGATGGGTGGGATGTTAGTAGGAGGTCGCATGCAAAGGAAAAAGGTCCCATTCGCTTTTTTATACACACTACACTTACTGTAAGGATCGGACTAGGATGAGGCCTGGGCAACTACAGTGGGTGGAGAGCCGTTAGGTCAGAGCTCCTGTCTGGATTCGAGTGCTGGCAGCTGCAGAACCAGGAAAACTCTGAAATTAAATTCCTGCACTGCTGTTCGTTTCCGATAGTTCATCTGGGACGTCAGTCAGCTGGATTCAGTTCAGTGCATGCGAGCTGTTAAATGGTAAAACCATAGGCAGCTATTCATGTTTATATTTAATTACTCCGATGCATTAAGTTTGTTATCTGAGGCCTGAAATTTCCAGGACCCAGCCTGCCTCAGTGCTCACCCAAACTAACCCATCAGGCCCGCCCGGCCCTCCAAGGACCTATTAACAAATGTGAATGACATGCCCCTGTGCCGTGCGCTACTGACATCACGTACGTGATGAAGTCATTATGCCTGGAGCTGGGTGGGCGATCCTCGGAAGACAAAGCAGGCAGAGCAGACATGCGTCCAAGCCGAAGGAGGAGGACAGAACAGGCAGGCATTTTTATTTTTAATAATTACTGGGCCTATTCATCTGACAGAGGAGAAAATAATCAATAGCCCCGGTCCTGGTAAATAAGTGCCGGTGCTAAGCACCGGCAAGCCCCGGAACAAATTCTCCCTCACACCCCAAATATTGTGTCCTACAACGATACTCTGTCTTCCTCTCGACCCTGTAGTGGCAATGTTATATGACTGCAGTAGCAGGCAGCCACGTCCTTATCACCTGTGTCTCTTGATCTGCCCAATGAATTATGCACATGCTCTTTGACCGCCCTATGCCCTCATTGCCTTGCATGCCTCACGCCGTTCCCCTTACCCTATTACCCCCTCCCACGTCCACTCAATCATCTCCCTCAGTCACCTCCTGCGGGTGAATACGAAGGGCATCGCTTTGCGCACTCGTGCCAAGCTGTGCTCGGTGCCCCCCCCCCCCCCCGCACTAGCAGCAGTGGAAATAAAAAGCAGCCATCACTGGCAGCAGAAGAGCAGAGGTGAGGGCGAGGCTGAGGCTCAGGCTGCACTCCACTGTGCAATGCAGAGCGAGCCAGCCAGCGTAACCAGATTGGTGTCACCCCATGATGGGGTGACACCCGGTGCGGTCCGCACCCCCCAGTGACGCCACTGATACTACATAAGCCACTACCTGTGGCAGTCCCTAGGCCAACTGGCCTTGTGGGGCAAAGATGCCCTGAGTCCAAAGTCAGGGTGTGCTGCCATGCAGCGCCAGTTTCAAAAGTACAAAAACCTAAACGTGGCAGCCGCCCACAAAGTGCTGGGCAGCTGGGATCAAAAAGCTGTGGCAGGGCTCTCAGTAGCCCCTAGAACAAATCTGCGCCACCTGAGCCACACAGGCTCTAAAACACAATATGGCCCCTCTGAGCCACACAGGCTCTCTAACGTTGGGGCGACCCGCTGCCAATCGGGGCCGCCCTGACCAGCAACAACAAAAGGGCCCTCGAGCCTCGCCGGGCTCGTGAATCAAGAAATGGCCCCCTAGAGCCTCTCATGGCTCTACACACGTTGGGGCGACCCACTGCCAACCGGGGCCGCCCTTGAAGCCCTCATGGCTTGACTCGCGTTGGGGCGACCCACTGCCAACTGGGGCCGCCCTTGAAGCCCTCGTGGCTTCATATGCACAAGGAGCGCGAGCTCGCGCTACTGGGGAGGGGCGGACACCGACAATGTGTCCCGGCGCCCCCTCCCTTTCTCCTGCCCCACTCACCGGACTCGGGTGCGGGGATCCTTCAGAACACACAGGAGCTCGGCCTTAGGAAGACGCCTCTCTCTCTACCCGGCCATCTACCAACCGTGGGGGCGGCCCACTGGCATCGGGGCCGCCCGGAGAGGAAGCACTGGCCAGGTCTCCCGCCCCCTCCCTTCACTCACTGGGACTCGGGGCGGGCTGGTGCTGGCATCTCTCCTTCGCTCTCCTCTTTGGCGCTTCACTGGTGGTGCGGGCGGGCACCGACAATGTGCCCCGCGCCCCCTCCGCTCTCTCGTCACGGCGGGCTGGTGCCTGCGGGCCTCTCCCACAGCCATGGGAGCCCGGCACCGGCCGCCATCTCTCTTCTCCTCTCTCTGCTGCGGGGGCGGGACTTCCGGCCGGCCGCGCTGAGATTGGCTGGCCGGCCAGTCACTTCCGGGTCGCCGCGGGCAGCGCGGCGGCCCCCTCTAGACAGGCAGGCGGGCAGGCAAACTTTCCCGAGGAGTGGGCTCCCTCGTGGAAAGTAAAATATCGCGGCAAGGTCCCTGGCAGGGTAGACACCTGCCAGAGGGCAGTAAATCCAAAATAAGCGAGGTGGGCACTCGCAGGATAGATCATCCAAACACGGGCAACATCGCAGGGTAGGCACCTGCCAAATCTCACGCATCGGGCGTGAGACGCTAAAAAAATGCTCGTAATTCAGATAAAGCGCCCACGAGGCACTGGGGGGGCCTAGCAATCACCCAAAAAGGCCCCCAGCAAGGATCCCCACAGCAAGGAGGGTCCCAGCAGCTCAAGAAGTCCAGCAAAAGTCCTCAAAGATGCAGCCAGGCAGGGGGACATCCAGGAAAAGTCCCCCAGCAGTCCATCAGATGTCCAGGAGCTGGGTAGGGCCCAGGGATTCCCCTGAGCCCCAGCAGCAGCATGCCCCTGGCAGATTCAAGTTAGAAACAAGAACATTTTGGAAGGGGACACAGCCCCTTCTTATACAGTGAAAAGTCTTTGAAGTCTTTGAAGTCTCAGTGTGAGAACCAGCTGGACTGGTTTAGAGGGAAGTCCCTTCAGTATCAGGGACAGAGGTGACAGTCGCCCAGCGGGAGGTGGAGCCAGCTTTGTAGTTAGGCAGGCACAGCCCTTCACTATCAGGTGCCATCTCCTCCCACTTCCCTGGCAGCAGCTGCTGCCTTTCATCCATGGGCTGACTCAGACAACCTCCTGGGCTCTCCAGCCCCTGTCACCCTCAAACCAGACAGTTAATCCACAAGCAGGCCCAGGCACTCTGGGCCAGGCTCACCAGCCAATCACACGCCAGCACCAACTTACACAAATATGCCAACTTCCAAAAGTAGTACTTCTAGACTAGACACAGTCATGCCGCATATATCATTTTGCAGCATTCATTCTCACGAGTTCATACATACCAAACTCGCCCCTGCACTCCCCACACATCAGGAACTACCATGGGCATACATATTCCCCATTCATTCCTATGGGAGGGCAGGTCACTCACCATACATACACAGAGAGCTCCAGCACTTTACACTGTACCACAGTGAAAAAGTGCGCAGAGGCCTAAAATCACCAACACCAGGTTCCATAAACAGGCTAGGAAAAAGCAAAAAGTCTAGGGGTGAACCTGCCCAACGGGCCGGGTCCAACAGTGCCTATTCCAATCATGGAGTCCCACTCTGCAACTCTGGGCAATAGCTTGCTTAATCTCCACAACGGCCCTCACAACGCTAAGGATGCCTGGCCTCCACCTTGGGGGTGCCCAGGAGTGGGCGCCTCACAGGGAAATCCAGGATGGGTTCCACAGCGAAATTCGTACAAGCGCCTTGAGACCCTTGCGGTTGAGTAGTGCTGCTATACAAGTATCAATTTACATTTACATTTACATTACATTTACAAGCTCAGCAGGCAGAACAGAATACACCTGAGTTCCCCATTCGTACCTGGCAGCATTACACACCATCAGCGTGTGGGCCAGCTGTTTGACTCTAGCCTGACTGGCCGTAGGCGCGGCATCACTCTACATCATTGGCACAGAGGGATTGGCATCCTGTAAGACCTAAGCAGGGTTCAAGGATGATGGTTCTTTCGACATGAGGAGTTCTGGATAGAGGTAAGGAGGGAAGGGTAATATAGTTATTACTGTCTGTGGCCACTGCTGCAGATACCTTCTTGGGCCACGGAGGCACAAGAGGGCCTATTTGCAAAGGTAAACTTCCACATGAGTAAATATACATGCATAGGTTTGCTCTTACACTGTGAGAAACTTTACTACTTTTGACTATTCACTATTCATGAGTGTAAAGTTACTCAAAAGGGGAGACTTACATGTCCCTAACCCCTTGAATAGAGGGTGGAGCCTGTACAAAAGTCAAATATGATGAATTGTTACTACTAGTAGTGGCTTTACAACCACGTTTGACGTTGCACACACTTGGTAGAGACCTCTTCATTCGGGTCATAAATCTCACACTGTAAATTATAGGGGAAAGTTACAAAGTGCATTAAACTTTAAAAAAAATAGATTCAGAATATTTAAGCAAAAAAAGAATGTTAATTTAATATATTTATTTATTTATTTTTTTTTTATTTTTTTTTTGGTAGACCTTTATTGCACATTTTGAATAAACACAGCGGAGTGCCTACAACCCCCTGGCAGGGCCGGCCGCAATCAGTGCATCATACAGTCACATTGGATCTCAGTAACACACATCTTTGGTACAAATGCAGTCCCAGACTGAGCTCCTGTAGGCACCATATATGTTCAAATTGCAGTGGTCAGAGCATACGATGATGTCGGCCGTATAGCCCTCATGTGATCTCGGTCTCATTTTCTGATTTTGTAGAACAAAGTCAACCGACTAACAAGTCCAACTCCCTCCCACCCCTCCCACTCCTGGTCTTAGTGAGCCTTACTATTGGACATACACAACGCTCAAGGTTTAGCTGTTGCAGGAAACGGCCCAGGGTGCGTGGCCATCGTAGGTAACGTATCGCCATTCTTACAGCGTATACTCGGATCGCAGCTGGGCAGCAGAAGGCAGTCTGGCCTGGTCAATCTATCACAGCAAATGTCCAGCACACATGAAGCACAACAGCACGAGCACATTGCACAACGCAGCCACCTTCACCGCTTTCGAACAACATTCAATCCGATACAAGATCATGTTCCGGTATTTCAGCAATCGTATTCCTTTCGCTATCTGAATCTTCTAGAGACAAGACATACAGCGTAAATGGAGCCCATATGTCTCGCGGGCGAGACCTCTCCGGCAGACCCTCATAATAACAGTGCAGTTGGTCTCTGCAGTATGCCATATCCTTCAGCCATAGTTGCACGTCTGGTGCCCTCCTTCCCCCCCATCCCATAGCGACTCTCCTCTTGGCTAATTGGAGCGCCAGTACCACTAGTCGTCGTGATTGTGCTGCCACCCCAGAGGCTATACCCAACAGGCAGAGCCGCACATCAAGTTGAACCTCAACTGAAGTCATAACCGTCAGACACTCTGTTACCGCCCTCCAAAAGTCATACACTCGCGGGCAACCCCAGGCAAGATGTATAAAATCAGCATCATCCGCACCGCATCTCACGCAACACGCAGTAGTGCGAAGCCCATACCTCACTAGTTGAATCGGTGTGTAGTACCACTGATGCAGAAATTTATAATGTAAGAGCCGGAAGTTTCCATTTATCACATATCCTCCCGTCATGTTGCAACACTCATGCCATTCGTCATCAGTAAGAGGGTCAGGAAGACTTCTATCCCACCGTGCTCTTGCCAGGTCCGCCCCCCCTCCCTCATCCTCCTGCGCAGCCTTGTACAGTTTAGAGACCAATTTAGCCCTGTCCTTAGCTGTGTAAAGTAACTGCAATGCACCGAGTGTTGGGGGCTCCTCTGGGTATGTTGGATACAAATCCTTTATCGCAGCCCGCAGCCGGGCATAAATAAAAGTAGGCATGCACGTGTTAGTCGATCCAGCCGTCATGGCCTGCAAAGAGAGAAACGACGCCCCGGGAAAAAGGTCCCCCATGGATTGCAATCCGGCTTCCCTCAGGACTTGCAACCCTCCGATCTCACCAGTTACTGAAATATCAGAGTGGTAGAGTAGCGGCATAGCCGGTGCATATAACGGCAGGCGGGCCGCTCTTCGACCGAGGTGTTCCCAAGCTGTCGCTGTAATCCGCACTGTGTCTATCTCTCCCTTCTCAAAAACCGAGTGTTCATTAACTACCATGGCCCTCAGCGGATACGGCAGAACCGCACTCGCCTCTAGTGCCACGTGTGGGGTGTATGGTGGAGCATTCAACCAATAACTCGCAAAATGCGCCTGTGCGCAGAGATAATACAGCCTCATGTCCGGCAGGGCGAACCCTCCCAGTGCATACGGTTTGGTCAGCACCTCCCAGGTCACTCTTGGTTTCTTGCCAGCCCATGTGAGAGTTATCAGGAGCGATCTGATCCTTGCAAAGAAATGCGACTTCAACGGGATAGGGATATTAATGAAAAGGTAGAGAAATTTTGGCAACACCACCATTTTAATTAAGGATATTCGGTCCGCTAGAGTCAACGGGAGTCGAGTCCAGCGCGCTACTTGATCTTCTAGTTTAGATACAGCAACACCATAGTTGGCCCGGATAACCTCCTGGCAGTCCCTGTGCACCCAGACCCCCAGATACCGAACTGACTCTGTTGCCCACTCCAGGGGGAACTCCAGCTGGGTCTGGCGGGTCGCCTCCGTGAGCGGCACGATCACAGATTTGTCCCAATTTATAGTGAGACCAGAGTGTCGACCAAACTTAATGAATTCGCGTAGGATGTTCTCCAGGTGGAGAGCCGGATCCCTAACATACAGGACCATGTCATCCGCGTACATTGACACCGCCAGAGCACGAAGTGGGAATTTCAATGCAGCTTCAGCATATCGTTGACGCAAAATACAGGCTAGGGGTTCCATCATGATGGCAAACAGTAACGGAGACAGAGGGCACCCCTGTCTCGTTCCCCTCTGTATCGGGAACGAGGAAGATACGTGGCCGTTGACCCTGACTCTTGCCGTGGGTGCAGTATATAAGAGGGCGACGAGTGACGTGAAAAAGAACGGTACCCCCATCCGGTGCAGGACAGCCATCATGTATTTCCATGCCACCGAATCGAAGGCCTTAGCCGCGTCCAGCATGACCGCAGCTGCAGGCAGTTCAGGTTTAAGCAGGTGCAGTACGGCAAAGAGTGTCCTTAAATTATGTGTAGTGGATCTGAGTGGGATGAAACCTGATTGGTCCGGTAAGACCATGACAGGCAGCAGTAACCGTAACCGTGTGGCCAGGACTTTTGCAATTATCTTCACATCAGTGTTCATAAGTGAAAGGGGGCGATATGAGTCACACTTATCAGGCGGTTTCCCCGGTTTAGGTAGTGCCACCAGCAGTGCCTCCCTCATGGTTGCCGGCAATTGTCCGCAGTCAAACGCTTCCTCCAACACCTGTGCCAGCTGCGGGATCAGTAAATCTGCATATGTTTTATAGAATTCGGAGGGTAAGCCATCCGTACCAGCCGCCTTACCACTAGGGAGGGCCGCTATTGCATCCCTGAATTCGGCCTCAGTTACGTGATGCATAAGGAATTCCTGCTGCCCCCTAGATAGCCATACCAAGGCTACATCTTCCAAATATCGATTCACTTCTTCCTCATCTGCTGTATCCCTATGCGCATAGAGTTGCTCATAATGTTTGGAGAAGCAGGTCAGCATACCCTCTGTGCTAGTAACCACAGTCCCCTGATCCATAATTTCCTGCACTGTGCAGTGTCGTGCCCATGGCTCCCTGATCCGATCCGCCAGGCCCTTGCCTGGTCTGCCCCCTTCGCCATAATACCTAGCTGTGGCTTTCTTGGAGAGGAATTTTACCTCCTGCTCTGCCAGATCGTTATATTCGTCCACTTTCGTTCGAATGTCAGCGAGAACCGTGCCATTCACTCCCTCCTCTAGTTGCCGCTCCAGAATCAGTAACTCTCTTTCTAACCTGGTCATGGAGCCCCTAATGGACGTGAGCACCCCTGACCTCAGCCCAATGCACGCACCCCTCACCGTCACCTTGAAGGCCTCCCAGACCGTACCCATTTTGTCTACAGATCCCACGTTGTTAGTAAAAAACTCCTCAATTATCTGCCTCAGTTTCTCAGACAACACCTGATCCGTCAGCACCCCAGAGGAAAGTCGCCAGGTGAAAGGAGTGGGGACATGAGATGGGAGCTGCAGCACCAGTGTGACGGGCGCATGATCAGAGATAGTACGAGGTAAATGGTCAACACTCACCACCCAACCACTGACATCTCGTGTCATTAGCCAGTAGTCCAATCGCGACCATGTATCATGTGCTGAGGTGTAGCAGGTGCCCTCCCGCTTAGTCGGGTTACGTAGTCTCCATACATCCAGCAGTCGCAACCCATCCATGCCCTCGCACACCGCATCCACTGCCTTCTTACGCGCAGGAGTTCTGTCTTGTTTCCTATCTAGGTCTGAATCCAGAGTGACGTTCCAATCCCCCCCACATATGATAGGCGAAGGTGCAAGTGAATATAGCTTGTTCCAGAGAGTTACATAAAATTCAGGGTCATCCACATTTGGTCCATAAACATTGAGCAGAGTTATCAGTGTGCCACATAATTTACCCTGCACTATGATGTATCTACCATTCAGGTCAATGTCTTCATGCATAATTTCAAAGGGAACATTTCTCTTGATCAGGATCATCACCCCTCTTGCATAGGAAGAGTAGTTCGTAGCCAGTCTCACCCCCGCCCATTGTTTGCCCACCTTTTCGGCCGCCTTACCCTGAAGGTGCGTTTCCTGAAGGAGTGCCACCTGTACGCCATGTCTATTCAAAAAGGCAAGCATTTGTCTAGTCTTTTGCGGCCTATTGAGTCCCCGCACATTCCAAGTAATGCATTTAATCTTACCCCCCCTCTCCATAACACCAATCCCGCAATCCACCCTTAATGCAATAGGCTTTCCCCGGCTTCCATCTCAGAGGCCCATCTACAGCCACCAACAGCACATAAAGGACATAAGACCCTCCACCACGAAGACCGATCCAGTACCAGAAATTCCAAGCACAGTCTAACAGCAACATAGGTCTCACTTCCCTGACCAGGTAAAAGAACAGTCCCCCAACATCCCCCAGAAACTCAACCCCCATCCCTCCACCCACTTCAGCGTGCCCAAAATGCCAAAGCAATCCCATTGTCCCCCCTACCCCAAACCCCAACAATATCAACAACTGCGTGTGGGGATCTCCCGTCCTGGGGGGCGTAGTGGCACTCCACTCACGCCAGGTATTGACGAGAGCGTAGACCTAACATTTAGAACTACATCCCCATGCCTGCAATCCTATTTCGTGAATAAAAAAGTAACAGATAATCGAGTAAACTCCAGCACATTGTTAGATTTGCTCCAGCCCGGGCCCTCAGCAAACAGATCAGAGCTCATAGGCAAATGGGCGCCGCATGCGCTCCGCAGCACGTGCACACAACGCACAACGCCAGTGGCCCTCAGCCCGGCCTAGTAATGCTCACACCGGTGAAATGATCTATAAAGGGTCAGTGCCGCACAATCCACAGAGTCCCCATCAGTTAGCATGCCCCGCCGCCCACAATGTACACAGTCGCTGAGCAGGGCAAAGCAGACCCCACTGGACCCCGAGTCCCAGCAGCGACAACAGCCCAAGCAACAGTGGAGGCGGCATATCGCAGTGACTCGCAGCAAGTCCCCCTCCACAGACAACTGCACATCGTCAGCTCAGGCGGCTTCTTCCTGCCCGCCATCGTCGTCTTCCCGACGGTCCCTCGGCCCCTTAGCTCTTCTTTTCAGTTGTTTGGCGTAGTCCATGGCCGCCTTTGGGGAGGAAAATATCTTATTGTCCGCAGGGGGCCCGATCCGCAGGCGTGCCGGATAAAGCATGGCATATGCTACGTCCTCAGTTCGCAGCATCTGCTTCACCGCAGCAAATTCTTTCCGAGCCGTCTGCACCGCCATGGTGAAGTCGGGGTAGAACTCGAGTTTGTTGCCCTGGTATTCGATAGCCCCTTTTTCCCTCGCAAGCCGAAGAATGGTATCTCGGTCCCTATAGTTTAGTATCCTGGCTACTATCGGGCGCGGTGGTGCTCCAGGCGGAGGCCGTTTGGCTAGAGAGCGATGGGCCCGCTCCACTATAAAGAGTTTGGACAGTTGATCAGCCCCGAATATATCAATAATCATACGTTCCATGAAGTCTTCCATACAACCCACATTTGTGGATTCCGGCAGGCCCGTGACCCTTACATTGTTCCTTCTGGACCTCCCTTCCAACTCCTCGTTTTTGGCCTGAATGACTGCCAACACCCTCTCCATGCTGAACACCTTAGAAGAGACTGTGGCCAGACCATCTTCCGTGGCAGAAACTCTCTGTTCCACCTCCCCCATGCGTTCGTTTTGGCGGTCGAATTGTGTCGCCATTTGATCGAGGCGGTGGTTGACAGACTCC